>NC_092205.1:30197778-30295810 GCF_043381705.1 Parasteatoda tepidariorum | reverse complement strand
TATGAGATTAATAATTCTTAAGGTTTGCCATGTTTTGTATTTTATCCCTTATTTGGCTACATTTGAATAAAATGTCGCCAAAAATATCTTTTTAAGTTAGACTAATTAGAAAATATTCTAATGATTATAATATTAATATGTTAATGCTGAAGTTTAAAGGCTGAAAGAAAGAACTCGGTACATGTGAAATACTGCAAAAGATATGATGCAATAATATGGTGGCGCGTTTTTTCAATCTGCGGCGTAAAAATATATCGGAAGTAGTAACCCGGAAGTCTTGAAAGAGCAATTTTACCACTAGCGCCACCACCCTTAGCTTTACACGATCACCCATCCATAGACGAATTTTAACCCCCAGCGCCATCTGTGCGTAGCTTTCCATGGTCAACTACCTAATGAATGGTAACAAATGAAAACAATCCTTAGAATTGAAATTGAAAATTGGATCCGTTAAGTGCAGTCTACAAAGAGTTTTTTTAACATACCTAATATCATTATTTCAATCATCATTGATTTCAGTGATACCTATCTTAATGACATAGAGTCTAAAATAAAAAAAATAGATTAAGAAATTTTAACAATGCTTCATAAATATTTTTTAATATATGTATCTATTTTTTTGGAAATTTTGACTCCCACTCTGTCTTGATATAAATATCAAAGTTCCTTTTCAGAACAGAAAAATTATAAAAAAATATTTTAAGTATCTTCCAAATGACCTGGTAAAATGCTAATGAGATAAAGGGAAAAGGCCAGAATAAAAAAATTTTAAAAATGTTTTATAAATATTTTTTTATATGTATGCATTTTTGGAAACTTCGACGCTCACTCGGTCTTTTGATATTGACATCAAATTTCTCTTTCAGATCAAGAAAATATAAAAAATTTAAAAAATGTCAGACAAATTACTACCTTAAGTTGACTGAATGTAAACAAATAACAAACTTCCTAAAACCGAAAAAAAAATTTAGAAATTTTCCGGTGTATCCCACCACTTATGTTATGTTTACGAGGTGATGTGTGAGCAGGTTTAATGCTCTAGGAAAATTTATTATTGTAATTTTTGTTTAAATATTCTTGAAATTTGTCATTCATAAGAGTTTTCCATAAATTGCAAGTCCCGCAGTGGACTGATGGATAAGACACGGTTCCCACCAGATCACCGAAGTCAAGCATCAGAGGATCAAAATTGTGATGGCATGTCTTCGGATCATCCTCAGGGATGTTTAACAGACCATCGCCAATAGCGCATTGTGCAGCTCCAGTGCGACATAAATAAACTACAACAACAACAACAATAAATTGCAAATTTTAATTGGTCGAAAGCCTAAAGCAAATTTACGAAAATTAATATCTGTTAAAATTAAGTGTACTACTAAGTATAAAATAAAATATCACACAGCTAAAGAAATACTTGGTTAATTAAAAGGACATGAACATATAACAACTGAACACAGCAGAGAAAAGAATGTATAACAGCACTTCGTTGGTTGGTGTTGCCAACAAGAGAACCACAAACCTTTAAAACGATTAAGATTACTCTTTTGATTTTATCACAACACTTCCCCTAAATCAAAAAATGAATAAGTTCTCTCTATAAAAAATAAGGAAAAATTAGGTACACAAGTCTAACATTCCTATCAATTTCTTAAGATATTCAAATTTAATTTTAGGCAGAGCCTTAGTAAATAAGTCAGCAGCTTGTGAATCATTACTGCAGTGAGACACACCTAGTTTATTGTTCTCATAAAGTTCCCTTATGAACTTGTATCGCACATCAATATGCTTTGTTCGGTTATGGAGAACATTATTCTTAATTAATTTAATCGCACTTTGGTTATCTACATTAAGTATAGGCAATTCATCAACGGTGCATAATTCATTCATCAAATTTGAAATCCACACAGCTTCTTTTCCAGCTTGACTGGCCGCCACAAACTCTGCCTCTGTGGTCGATAAGGCTATACACTTTTGACGCTGGCTCTTCCACCCAACAGCACTACCAGCAACAATGAAAACCATTCCTGAAGTAGACTTTCTACTAAGGGGATCACCTGCATAGTCTGAGTCGCTAAAGCACTGTATATTACATTTTAAATCAGCTTTAAACATTATTCCACACTTTTTAGAACCATTAAGATATTTAAAGGTTCTTTTCACTAAATTCCAGTGTTGTTGTTTCGGTTTTTCCAGTACTTGTGACAGGACACCTATCACATAGGCGATATCACGTCTTGTGACCATAGCCAAAAACATTAAGCTTCCTATAGCTTCACGGTAAGGCACATTATCTGGAAGACATGGTGAATCTTCATTTGTAATGAAACCCTTTTCTATTGGTACACTAACTGGATTGGATTCTAACATATTAAAGCGATTCAGATTTTTTTTACAATAAGTTTCCTGGTGTATGAAAACGTTACCATCATGAAGATATTCAATTTGCTTACCCAAATAATGAGTAGCAGCTCCAACAGTTACACAAAATTCTGCTTTAAGTTTGTTAAGAAACTCATCAGCTATCTTTTCTTCCTTGGTGGCTATGATACCATCATCAACATAGACAATTAAAATAAGTGTTCTGCTTTCATTATAAAACAAGCAAGGATCTGCAGAAGATTGTTGCAAACCACAGCTTTCAGCAAATGTTTTGAAACGCTCATTCCAACACCTTGAGGCTTGTTTAAGCCCATAAATACTTTTGAGCAACTTACAAACTTTATTAGTTCCATCATTAAACCCATCTGGTTGACTCATATAGATCTCTTCTGCTAATTCTCCATAAAGAAATGCAGTCTTTACATCAAATTGTGAAAGTCTCAGTCTCTTACTTGAAGCAACTCCTAAAACTGTTCTTATTGTTTCCCATCGAACAACAGGACTAAACGTTTCTGAAAAATCAACACCATATTTTTGGCTGAATCCTTTAGCTACTAAACGAGCCTTGAAACGTTGTACAGACCCATCTGCATTCATCTTTACTTTAAAAACCCACCTACTACCAATGGCTTTTCTTTCATGAGGCAGATCAACAAGTTCCCAAGTCTAGTTCTTCAGAAGCGAATTCATTTCTTCTTCCATGGCACATAGCCATTTTTCAGAATTCTCAGAAGACATGGCTTCTTTATAAGTTTCTGGCTCAGCTAATTCATCTAAAAGAACAAAATCCTTTAACTTAGATGGCTTTTTCAATTTATTTCTATCTCTCAGATAAGTAGAGTCATTGTTTTCATCTGTAACTTCATCAATATTGATTTCAATGTTGCCTTCACTAATGGAGTTATTAACTGTTCCTTCAGCGATGCTTTCATTATCTATAATGTTACTAACTCCTTCAATATTTTTAGGAACAAGATGTTCTTCAAGTTTGCTTACCTCTACAAATTGCTGAACATCCTCAACAGAAGAATAATTAGTACCCACTGAGACTACCTCTTCATTTCGAAAAATAACATTTCTACTTAGTATAATTTTGTCTTGTTCTTTAATATATATTCTATAACCATCTTTTTCACCACAATAGCCAACAAATATACCTTTGAGACTCTTACTATCCCATTTCTTTCTGTTTGACTTGGGTACGTAAATTAAACATTCTGTACCGAAAACTTTTAGATGATTGATGCTAGGAACTTTCTTGTCAAACCATAGTTCATAGGGACTTTCCGACTTTACTGATGAAGATCCAGTCCTATTTAAAACATATACAGCTGTGTTTACGGCCTCAGTCCACAGTTTTAATGGAAGATTCTTTGAATGTAGCATACTACGCGCACTTTCCACAACTGTACGATTCTCACATTCCGCAGCACCATTCTGCTCCGGTGTATAAGGCATAGATATGCGAGAGGTTACTCCTTCACTTTTAAGAATGTTCTTCACCTCAGAATTCTGAAACCACTCTCTGCTACCAAGCCAGCGTCAAAAGTGTATAGCCTTATCGACAACAGAGGCAGAGTTTGTGGCGGCCAATCAAGCTGGAAACGAAGCTGTGTGGATTTCAAATTTGATGAATAAATTGTGCACCGTTGATGAATTGCCTATACTTAATGTAGATAACCAAAATGCGATTAAATTAATTAAGAATAATGTTCTCCATAACCGAACAAAGCATATTGATGTGCGATACAAGTTCATAAGAGAACTTTATGAGAACAATAAACTAGGTGTGTCTCACTGCAGTAGTGATTCACAAGCTGCTGACTTATTTACTAAGGCTCTGCCTAAAATTAAATTTGAGTATCTAAAGATATTGAGAGGAATGTTAGACTTGTGTACCTAATTTTTCCTTATTTTTTATAGAGAGAACTTATTTATTTTTTGATTTGGGGGAAGTGTTGTGATAAAATCAAAAGAGTGATCTTAATCGTTTTAAAGGTTTGTGGTTCTCTTGTTGGCAACACCAACCAACTAAGTGCTGTTATACATTCTTCTCCCTGCTTTTGTTGGGCGTTCTCTAGTTCCAAATTTAAAAATTGCAATGTTTTGAATGTTATCCCTTATTTTGCTATATTTGAGAAAAAAATATCACCGTTTGTTATTTTTTGTGTATCATCATAGCATGCTAGCGGAGTTTTTCTTATACAATATGTATAACTAATTTTTTTTGTGAGAGGAATTTCTAACTTGTACTATGGTAAATCTCATAGTATAAAGCCACAACAAAATCTGCAACAAATAATAATTAAAAAAAATTATGTATGTGTAGTGAGTGCAGTGTGGTGATATTAATGCATACTTATCCGTTTCGAAGGGAGGTAAAAAGTACTACCACAGTTCCTATATTAGTCACCTAATATTGATATAATAAGTTCTCATTAACATAGCACCTACAGCGGCCACACCAGTAGTATTTTTTTCCCATTTAGTAAACCATAACTGGTATTGGTAATTTTTACGGTCCTTGAAATAAGTGCCAATATTGGATCGACAAATATTATTTGAAAAATATTAGTGTTGTTACATATTAATTTCGGGAATTAAAACTAATTAATTTATTAAATAGATAAATAAGAAAAAATGTGTTAAAAAGCTTAATTAATAGAGAAGAGGTAGTTATTTGTAGGGAAGAGCCGTAAAAATCTGTCGATCTCTTTGCTATTGACACCAATGATACTTAATTAATTTTTGCAATCGATGCTACCTTTATTATGTCGAACGGTGTTTTTTAAAAATTTTTAATATGTACTAAATATGCTAATATTGGTATCAAAGTACCCATTATATAAGTACTGCGTAAATAGGTTTCTTACGACCTAACGCAGGGATAAGTAAAATAAGAAATTGTTGATTATGGTAATTTTTGACTATCGACGATGATTGATCTCGAATGATCGCATTACACCAAATGATAATGGATATTGATTATCTTTATTTTCATGGAATGGACTTTCAAAAACTTATTTGGCTTAATCTAATAACGCGAGAACACCGGAAAATACAGAAAAAATGGCTATGTTTTAGTTTTATTTATTGTGATGGTGTATATGCATTTCAGTTTTGTGCTTAATTTCGTCGTGTTGATCAATGCCTATTTGCTGATTAGTTAATTTTTTTTTCAACCTGTACGAAGAAATTGAAAGTAGCTAATGGAAGAATAAGTACGAAAAAGCATTATTATGTAGATTTTATTTGCTTCTCTGTTTACAGTGGAATTTATAACAGAAGCAAATAAACAGGAGTAAATAAGTTTCTGCCAGGAAACCTTTTTTACAAATAAATGAAACTGAAATCTAAGATAAAAGACTTGGAGCTAATATGAAAATTTCATTTCTACACAAATATACAATACGAAATTTTTTAATGTTAACATAAATTTACGCGTTGTCCTATGGGACAACGCGTGTATCAATAATTTTGATTAGAAAAAGGTATGAAAAAACATCATTAAAAATTTACATACATAATTTAAAGAAATATTTCGTTCCTTCATGCAATAAATAAAACTATTGTTCATGATATAATAGTAGAGAAGTAAACAAAAATATGACAGAGGCATCAAATTTTAAATACTTGAGAGTTAACCATTCAAATCTACAGAGTCAAATAACTGTTTCATTTTAGTGTTGAGAGAAAATTTCTCTTCTTCTTTCTTCTAAAAATTTCTCCTCACAGTGGCCAGCTAGGTGAGTAGAAATTTTAACGAAGTGCATTACGATGACGTCAAAGTATGCTGACGTAAAATATCCTCAGTGGTAGATGAATCATGGGTAAGAGTTCCCTTGCCGTCAAACTAATCTTGGCGTTTTTTCATGGTTTTCCTCTCCATGTAAGGCATATGAGGGTTAATTCAATCTGAAAGTCCTCCACGAAAACAAATTTCCTTAATTACTTGATTTATGAGTTCCCCTGTCTTCTGGATTAGGTTCAAAATAGCAAGGCTATGGAGTTGAACATTAGTAGCCGTATACCCAAAATTAGGTTGGCTGTTTAACGACGGTTAAAAAATAAAATAGATCAACGAGTCCAGGAGGTTCAGGGGATAGAGCACTTCCCTCCTAATTCCCAAAGCGATCCGGGTTCGAATACCAGCTAGAGGAATACCGTATGAATTCCGCACCCGGCTCTCACCGATTACAGTGCTGACGTAAAATATCCCCAGTGTAGACGTATCATGAGTAAGAGTCCCTTTGCAAGCTAACTGTGGAAGTTTTCCGTGGTTTTCCTCACCATGTAGCGCAAACACGACTCAGTTTCATCAAAAAGTCCTCGACGGAGGCAAATTTCTCTCAATACTAGATCCAGGAGTCCCCTTGTCTTCTGGATTAGGTTCAAAATTACAAGGCTAAGGAGTTGAACATTGGTAGCCGTAAATTCAAATTTGGGTCGACTGCTAAACGACGGTTAGAAATTAAAGAAGGATGGACTATGCAGATCTTACCGATAATTTGAATAAAAATTTATTAAAAAATTAACAATAATTGAAAAATTAACAATAAAAATTAAACAGAACAGAAAAATCTCTCTATTAATAATAATAAAAAAAAAATATTAAAAACCACTGACACAGTCGCTGTTTTGGATGCTCAACTTAACGTTACATTTTGTTTTGTTGGGCAAAAACTATACGACTTAGAATCTGGACACTACAAAGGTGTGTATAAAAATATAAAGGAACGAACAATGAAAAAAAAATTAATGCAACTTCTTATAATTCGTTAGCAAATTCTTAACTGTTAAACTTTGCAGGGAAAAAATACCATACAGGCTGCTCCACAGTTAGCAGGAGTGTAACTTCTTCGTTAAAATTTGGTGTATTGAAAAGGACATATTTATTTATGAACTTAACGGAGTTTTTTTTTTTCGAAATTCCAATTTGTTTGAAAGTGATTATAATTTTAAGTGTTATATTTACTTTTTAATTTGCTTTACGGTACAATTTGCTTTGCTGCCCAAAATCTGTAAAACTTAAAAACGTGAAGTAATGAAAGTATGTAGAAAAAAGTACAGGGGATATGATGAAACAAAATAAATTTTTTGTAGAAAAAAAATATTGATCTATTGCTCCTTGAAATGCTACTACGGAGTAAAAAATTGCCGTGATGAAAGAGCTATGAACTTAAAGCAAATTTTGTTTCAAAGTTCCAATTTATCCGAAAAATATTGCAGATTTAAGCTCTTTTTTTGTGATGTTTCATCATTTTTTTGTTTTAAATATTGACTATTTATCTGCAGAAAATTTGTTTTTCTCCATGGAATCTAAAATGGTATACCTACAATTGACGTTTTGGGGGTATATCGCTCCTGATTGGTTGCTGTAACGTGGCATTTTTTTACGATAGCAACTATTCCTTCCATTCTGTTTCGAGTAAGCAAAGCCCGTCAAGTATCGATTTCCAGTGACATATTCGATATTTTTTCACTCTGATTCCCTTACAAAAATTTCAATTCTTTCACGACTTATTTCTTACCTACTTATTTCTTCTTACTTTCTTTCTACTTATTTCTTCTTCTTACCTACTTACCTTCTTGCGACTTATTTCTTACTTACGACTTATTTCTTCTACCAAAGACAGGCACACCGCCATGTAGAACATAAATAAACTAATTATGTATTAAGTTGCCAGGTTCACGAAGCAAAAATATAACATGTTTACAAAAAATGTACAAACAAATAAAAAATCTAAGTTAAGTAAAACACCAGTAAGTGGATGCGAAAGAATTATATTTCATCAAACTCGATGCACGATGCGACACTGTATTTAATTAACTTCGCTGTATTTAATTAACTTGTTTTTAACTAATTAATTAATTAGCATTTTAACTTTTTTGGAGAAACTTAGCTAAACTTTAACACGCCATTTTGCTTAGAAGCGATCAGTTGGCACTGACGTCATAGATCACATGTGTGGGTATCTGTGATCTTCTTCTTGAAATGGAAGTACCCGATTCTTTATTTTGCAGGTGGCGCTGACGTCATAGGTCCCTTGTGTGGGTATCTGTGATCTTCTTCTTCTTGAAGTGGAAGTACCGGATTCTTTGTTTTACAAATTGACGTGGAGAGAGAGTTCGTTTTGTTATGAATAGCATTGCATCAGAATGTTCTTACATAAAGCTACAGAAATTGTATATTTTGAAAACAAAGTGTTTTGTGTTTTTGTGGAAAATATCGAAGTATGAAGGAAAAAATACTAATGAATGAGATGGAATTATGGGGGTAAGCGATCTCTCCTAAAACGTTACAAATAAATTTAGGAAATATCAAACTGATAATTAAAGAATGTTTCAATGAATCTGAGATTTCCGTCCCCTTTAAAATGTCTAACAATATTTGATGACTCTATTGACCTAATTTTACTTTTTATCCTTGATTATTATGGATAGTTTATAGTTATTACTACTTCTTAAGAATAAATTTTGCTTTTATAAAAATAAATTTAATGTCATTTTTTTTATATTTTAATTTGCAATGAAGCTTTAAAATAAAGAATTTTTAAGGAAATACTTTTAGAATTCGATTTTTTTTAGAACGTTAAAATAGTATCAATTTTCCTTTCTTTTTTGAAAAATGTAGCTCTGCGATCTTTTTCACGACATTTTAAAAATAAAATTCTCTTCACTTCCTTTTAATGCTTTTTAGACAACAAAAAAAATGTTAAGCAAAAAATAAAGGTTCAGGGGCAAAAAGCTTTTTACGCTCTTATCAAAAGAAACTGAAAGAATTAAATGACATTATTGAATCAGATATTTTTTTTGTTTGAATTATAGAAGAAAAAAGTAAAAGCAGAAGTAAAAACAAGATTTATCCCATGCATAAACATACTATTTCTAAATTGCATTGCAATGGCATATTCAGATTTAAGACGAGCTGGAGTCTTTTTTTTTAACTCTAGGAGCAAATAATAATACATTGAAACAAAACATAGTACAATAATCAGAATAAAAACAAATTTTTTTAAGGCATTTAACTAGTTTAATAATAACTATTATATTTTTTCTAAGTGCGTAAAACTTTATTGATGAAAATAAATGAAAACTAGTTTTTAATTCTAAATGGTTAAAAATTGTAAGTAATCCTTAAGCATTTTTCTTAAGCAATCGTCGACGGAGACTTTTGTCAAAAATTGATCATTAGTTCAGTCGAAATATCTACATTTTTGTTTATTTTAATTTGATGTTATTTAAATAATTTATTGGTCATTATAGGGTCACTGTGATTCATTTTTAAATTATTTCCTTGTATTTTTAAATAAAGAAAAACTCTTTAAGTAAGAAAAACCTCTTTAATTTAAGGAATATGTTTAAATAAAATGTAATTGTTAAACTTATGCCAATAACAATATAATTTTAATATTTACACTCTTAAAAATTTACATTTTACATTAGCGTATCTAGCGCATTGCACGTTGGATTTTTAACAAGAGATTTAAACTAAATTAGCGCCTGTATTAAAAAATCATTACATGCATTTTTCTTGAAAGATTTAATGGTTATAAAATACGGAATTCTTATTTAAAGAAGAAGTAAAAATGATAAACATGATTTTCATGTATCATTAATATCATTAAATACTTAAGGATCATTAAGAATAAAATCTTATTATCTAAATTACCATTTCTCGTTTTTCAATTCCATTTTTTTGCAATGTATTCTTTACAATAAAATTGTTTAATAGCAGGAAATACATTTTTTATTAGGTTGGAAATATTGTTTTTCATGATAATTATTTTCAAAGAAATATTACCTTTATAATCAATTAATTTTTTTGTAGTAAAATATAAAGATTTATCATAAAAATTAAAAAAAAAACAAAAAACTGCCACGAAGCGTATATTTTTTATTTAAATAATCAGTTTAAATAACTAATTTGCAAAGATTCCATTAAGTACTTAAAAATTATCTTGAAAGAAAAAGGAATAAGAGAATAATTAAACTTTATAATTTTCAGAAGCTTAGTGAAAATAAATAGCGTAGAGTACAACTACGATATAGCAAACAGATAAAAAGAAAAAAAAATTGTTTATTTAGTAAATTAAAAATAATGTTTATTTTTATTATATAAATACTGTCAGAAGGATACGTAATTTAATGTCCATTTACAGTTAAATATAATGGACCTTGCCCGATTTTCATGCTAAACGGTAAAGTTTCATAAATGTACGATATTAGCGTATTATATAACTGTAGCGTATTGGATATTTTCACGGGCGGAGTACCTTTATACACGCAGGATGTTCATATCTACAACTAAGCTGCCTATTTTTTTCACTGTCAAATACCTTCATATGAAAGCTTATGAGGAAACGCATAATTTTCTACGTTAAAACTAATATCATATCAACCGTAATAGAATATCAGAACGACTAAGTTTTATATTTTATTTGCAATTTAATATTTATTTTTAGTTAAAATTGAAAAGCCAAAAAGAAGAACTGCTTAAAAGTCATAGTAGTGAGTTTTTCAAAATCAATATAGAAACATCAAAAGGCTGCTTACAAACTATGGTTACATGCAGCAGCAATTGCTAAACATGTTTTCAAACATATTGAAACCAAGATGACGAATGGTTAATCACAACAAAATATAATTATTTAAAATCAGCATCAAGTGCTCTAACCATAACACTGTTAAAAATAACCTTAAAGTCAATACTTAGCTGAGGGGCGTTAAGATAGCAACGCCAATACGAAGGTTAAAACAATTGAATTCTATTTAATCTATTGAGGATAAAGCATTCCTTTTATATGGTCAAAAAAGCGAGCTAAACATAACGTCATAATAAGGAAATAGTTCTATCATATATTTTTAAACCTCGAAATAACTGGGTTTTTTTTCTTTTAGAACTAGGTGTTCAGAATGTCACTTAACTTCTTCAACATTTTGGCTTTTTCAAATGAAATCAATCGTTACGATTATAATTTTGATTGACTACATATTTGAAGGCCAAAAATGCACGAAATTCCTTATAGAAAGATTATAGATCTGCATAATGTACGTTAAGAAGCAGTCGAATAATTCCATGGTAATGCTTGCTAACCCTTTATTTGTTAGAAATGGTGAGTGTTAGCCTCTGTATGACAACTTTTGTATTTGTAATTCAGATTAGCTTTCAAAATTTAAATCCGAAATTTTTGACGAAGGAAAACACTAAAGCTAAGCAGATTGCTTATTTCCAGTACAGTTTAGAATACAAGTTAGTCTCTTTTCGAACTTATACGACTTTTTCATTTCCTTCTTAGTTCGTTCAAGTACTGAGTGTTCATGACGGCTTAGTGATCAAAGGCCCTCAGCTGTTACTGCAAAGGACTAGGGTTCAATCCTCAGTGGAGGCTTGAAGCCCATCCATCAGCAGATTGTAGGGTACGAGTTTGTTTAGCTAATGAAAGTTGCCTGTTCTTAATACTAACCGCATTAGCACAATCATTTTCGTATTTCCTCTTACTCTGTTATGTCTTATCTCTTACTTATCTCCTCTTACAAGTGTTATTTTGCAAATAGTTGCCATTTTTTTTTACTTGAGATCTCTTACTTAGCAACTGTTCTTTTATAGTAGATGTTCTTTTATTTTTTTATAAATTTACATGTGTTCTATTCGATGTCAAATTACGGGTGTGTTTCATAATTTAAGATCTGAATACTTTTTTTCCGTTAGGAATGTTTACTGATTTTGACTAAAATTTTTATTGGATTTATATATATATATATATATATATCTGTTTTGTTTTTATTTACTTATTTAATGCAGTNTATATATATATTTATATATATGGATGATCCTCTGCTTCGGAAACTATTGTTTCATTTAATTTAACTAACAATAACAGACTTTTTACGGTAAAAAATATAGAGATTGGAAATAACTGCCGACATTTTTCAAGAGCTCAAAAGTAGGCCCCCATCTTCAAGACTTGTCAGACGCGAATGAGAAGAAACAAAAGTAGTTGGAAACATAAAACGTAAATTTGCCAACGAAAAATGAAAAATAATGGTGAGGAACAAAACTTAAGAAAATGTTAGCAGAAAGACAATATAATCCAAGATTAAAAAGTTTATTTTATAATTATCTTTATTTTTTATTCTGTCTCTACTGAGTTTTTCCTAGTTTTGTTCCCCAACATTATTTATCATTTTTCGTCGACAAATTTACGTTTTATGTTTCAAAGCACTTTTGTTTCTTCTCATTCACGTCTGGCAAGTCTTGAAGATGGGGGCCTATTTGGGTCCTGTTAAAACATGTCGACAGTTATTAAAATACTTTAATTTTTGAATCAAGTAATATTTCACTGCTTCATTTTCTTCGGATTATTTATTTATAACTGTTTGACAATTTTGAAGACAGACGAATTTTTGTCGTGAAATCTACACTTCTGATCTATATTTATTTATTTTTGTTTAATACTAAATTAAAATAGTTAGTTGTTTTTGTATTTTCAAAAAGTAAAAATTAGTTGTGCTATTATTTATTCCATAATATACTAATCTGCGGGTTTTCACTAGCATGACAATTTTATGCATAATATTTTATTTATATTGTTAATTGGATGAATTTATTGCGTGATCATATTATTTGAATAAAAAAAATGAAGATATCATTTTGCAGAAACTTAAAATTTTTTTTCATATTATTATTATTTTTTTTACATTCGTTTCAATCGATGTCAAGAAATGATAACGATGAATTTCTTTGACTTATCGATTGCTCACGGTCAAATAAATAAACGTCGTATGAAACATCACAAAACTTTGATTCTTCTAAAACCTCTTAAAATGATATAAAGAAACGGATAAATCATGCTTCAAATAACTGAAAAAGAAGCGGATGTCTTCTTGAGTTTCAAAAAGAAACTGAAAAAAAAACTGTGCCATATATTCTTTTTTTTTACTAAACAACAAAAATATTTAGTAATATTCTCATAAAATCAGATTTTCTCATATTTTTTTTTTTGCTTTCAGAGTTTTGAAATTAGCTCGTATAAGTCAGTTTATGTCATTGAAATATAGTATTGAGTCATTTAAAAAATCATGGAGCTTAGTTTCCTCATAGGAGCATTACATATTATATAAAGCATTGTAAGACGGAGCATACAATTTTTTAAACATTCTTTTATAAATATACCATGGTATTTCAGAGAAAGAGGGGGAAGAGAGGATAGAAAGAGGGAGAGAGAGGGAGAGAGAGAACTATATAAAACTATGAACAGAATGATTATTAGCTTACTCATTATAAATTAAGCGGGAACAATACATAAAAATTTATACAAAATGAAGAAAAAATATCAAAGAATTTTCTGATGGTTTGTCCTATTAAGATTCTTGTATCAAATATTGAATTTTGTTTTCGTAAAAATATAAAAATTTCAGCATAATATGTCGAGCACGGCGCATGACTCAGAACGTACTGTGACGTGCATGGTCATGTGAACTTGTTTGATCAGTTTAATGGATTTGCTCACACCTATCAAAACATTTCCTAAAATACTAATATTTTGACTATTTTACTGAAATAATTTGTTTAAATTATATAAGAAAAAAAGTAGCAACGGTACTTTCACTCTAAGTATGATTGAATTCGCCATTTATTTAGTATTAATAATTTTTTAATAAAGTTTACACTTGAGACAACACTTGAGACTACTTGCATCTGAGTTATTGACAATTTTTTTGAACAATTAGAAATAAATGTAGGTCTAGCAGTCAAAGAATATTCTCAAAATGAAGATAATCGAAGAATTTCAGCTACTACTCTAAAAGCTATGAGGCGCCACATGAGAGTAGAGCGACAAGAAAAAGGGCTCAACTAGCTCTTGAAACTGCTGAAAATGATGAAGAAGAAGCATCTTACGGACTTGGTATAAATGTACTATAGTTAGTTGCAAATTTCCTCTTTAAAATTGTTCCTTTTTTAGAGAATTTTATTGCATTGTTTCCTCTTAAAAGTCAATATAATATAAAAATAATATTATGCAACTCACGAAATCGCAATTAAGGTTACTTTAATCTAAGAGAAATGCAATTTTCATATATGTTTCGAAAACAATGCTACAACAGCAAAAATAATTAAGAGCAAAAATAATTTGAGTTGTTATTTTTGCCAACAACAATTACTTATATTATTAGCAATACTGCTTTATTGGAAATATTTAAGATAAATTTAAAGGTCTAAACACAAGCATAAATTATTTTATTTCAACCTTGCTAAGGTAAATATTGTTGAAATGATAAAAGTTTTTTAATTGGATAGTTTGATTAAGTTTTTTGCTTGCCTTAGATTGACATCATAAATTCTCTTAGGGAAAATAATATTACACGCGCAACATGACAGCATAGCATGGGTAGAAAAAAATCCCCATTTTTTACGTGTAATAAATACACAAATACACTTTTTTTTTATAAGACTTTATAAATCGCTCCTAAAATAGGAAAAAAATTTTAAATCAAATTTCCCTAACTCTTGAGATTTGAATTCAGCAAATGCTATTTTTTAGAAAACTCTTTTTGCTTTGAACACGATTTTTTTAAATATTTTTACATGATATTAACTATTCTTGCAACTCTTGGGAGACCATAGCTTTAAGGTTACTTCTCATAATGCTTCGATTTTGACTTATCTCTAGATATTTCAATAAAGTATAACAAAAAGCTTTTATTTAAGATTTGCAGTTTAAAATTTTGTAAAAGCAAAGCAGTTTTTTTTATTGTATCATCCTGTGGGCGGATTAAATAAGATTTTAAACCACAACATCCGCAGTAAAACTTTTATTTTTAGACATGCATTATTATGTAAGTTGATAAAGGAAAGAAATCTTGTTTTTTTCTTCATATATATATATATATATATATATATATAGCATAATAAATAAAAGCAAAAAAACACGAAGAAAATTAAGAAAAACAATAAGTTTTATTTATTGCGCATAAGCTGCAAGTAAATAGAACTCATAAAATAAGTTCAAAATGTAGAGGAAAACCGGGGAAAAAATTACAGAACAATGAAAAAAGGGGAAAGAAAGAAAAATAATAATGAAAATAACAAAAAACGGAATAATCGTGTGAGCTTATGAAAAGATTATATCTTTTATTTTCCGGATTTTTTAAAATTTTTTAAAAATTTTTTGACTTTTTTTTCCGGTTTTTTGTTATTTTTATTATTATTTTTCTTCCCCCCCCCCTTTTTTCATAGTTCTATAATTTTTTACTTACCATATATAACTTATTCCATAGTAACTTCTGTGTATATATATTGTTCTATATTTAGTTTAATCTCAAATATCGATAAATATCGATATCAAATAAAAAATTTTTCGATACAGTACTTATTATATTGATACCGTACTATTCAAACCTCATCTACGTTGACAGATTTTTGTTTAGTTTATTAGTCTTTTAAGAAATAATGAGATTTGGATGAATTGATGCCAAATTTGCTGATTTGAAATGTTGATAGATAACTGGTTTCGTTTCAAATTAATTGTTCTGTTAAAAAAATAAATTCAATCTCAGAGAAAAGAAAATTTCTTTATAGATAACAGCACATAGAAGGTAACAAAAAAGTTTGTGACTCTTTAAATATTATATTAGAAGTAGGAAAAAATTTGGCATATTTCAATTGTTTAGTAAAAAAAAATCGAAGAGACGAATATTATTTATTGTATTTTATTCAAACAATTTATTTTCGAGAATCCTTTTTACATCATCAGAAATAATTTTTTTCCTGAAAATCGAATCTTTTTTTTTCCAGAAATTTTTTTTTTTTTTGATATCGGTGTGAATGTTTAAATGTCAGTGCATTTTTATAATTTTTATTTTCAATTTTGATTTCTGTACGAGTTACTGAAAAACTTTTATTTCAAAAATACTCGCATTTTATCAAATGTTGGTCTTTGCAGCATGAGAAAGAGCACAAATGTAGAATGCTCAGCAAAAACCACTCTCAATCGATATTTAAGGATCCATTGTCTAAAAGTTATACACATTTGCAGTCGAACTTTAAATGATAAAGGGAGAAAAAATGCAAACTCCATTGAAATTTGTCGAATGAAATTGGCATGATAAAACAGAAACCAATTTGATTGTTTGAGTTTTAAAATCAAACATACCTTATAAAAATATTTAATACAGTTTACAGATTTTTGAAAACTAAAATGTAAAAATCCTTGTTACACAACTAAAAACATACATGCACATTTCTAACTGCTAACTTTAGTTTCTGCAGATAAATGATTTGATTTGATGTGATTCAATTGGAAATATAGAGACAATCAAAAAAAGAATCCTTTATTAAGCAACATGAAGTGCATCCAAAAACAACTTGCAATCTCTTCCAAACAAACGACAGTCTCGTTCTGTTCTAGAATTTTTTTAATATATATATACATAAAAAAAGACACGTGACATTTTGATATGGCATTTGCATGCTTCATTATTCAGTTATTTTTCTTGTTTTCGTTCACCTTGTTAGATTTTATTCTTAAGAAGTCCTGACACCAAGTGCTCTTCCGATGCCTATCGAAGAAACAACAATTCATGCCTAGACGCTTTGCACGCAACAACAGCAACAACAATCCACTCTTTCACAATTTTTACATTCCCAGCAAACTTTGCAACCCCTATTCTATATCATGCATTTTCAGCTTCTTCTTCTTCTTCTTGATATCTTTATCACCCGTATAAATTTATCGATTAAATTTTCAAAACTTGCATATTGAAAAACACTCTATAGTGTGGGGAAAAACCGCAAGTTAGTATGTGTTATAAAAGCGTTCTAACAAACATATATCTTTATCT
Organism: Parasteatoda tepidariorum; assembly: GCF_043381705.1. Taxonomy (NCBI): domain Eukaryota; kingdom Metazoa; phylum Arthropoda; class Arachnida; order Araneae; family Theridiidae; genus Parasteatoda; species Parasteatoda tepidariorum. The sequence continues at coordinate 30,278,587 of NC_092205.1, read as the reverse complement.
AAATCCTAAACTATATATTAACTAAATATTAAACTATTAACAAAATAAATAAAAGATTAATTTTCTCTATATTTCCCATAAATTATCATTTTGAATTTATAATTGAAAAGGAAATTAAATTTTATTACGTTTGGAATGAAAAATTCAACCAATTCTTAAATTTTAATAAAAAATTAAATTCCCTCCATGTATGTATATTCGCAAAAACATTATTATGCTTTCAGATTATATTTTTACAATAATGAGAAATAAGCATAAATATTTTATTGGTAAATTATTTTTTTAAAATTGTGTAAATAGTGAATAAATGATTTCATTTTCCAAAAATAGATAAATTAAAATTAGATAAATTAATTATTAACAAATTAATTAATGAAAANAGTCATCATAAAGTCCGTTTATTCAATATTTATTATTACATTAATTATTTATATATTTATTTATAGAAATGAATATTAAACAATATTTACCATTAGTTAGTTTTAATGTCTTAAAAACTAATTTTTAAACTCATTTTAAAACTCTTCTAAAAAATAAATTCATTAAGGCTTTTTTTACGAGCTTAAACTTTTAACGAGGCATTTTAGAACAAATAAAACTAACATTTTTGTGCTTCGGAACTAGTATTTTATGCCTTTTTACAAAATAATTTTTTGAAGGGAAAGAAAATATTTCTATTTCAATAATATTTAAGATAATTCATTTATGTATGAAAAAATTACATTAATGTCATTTTACTTATCTTATTGGATAGATTTTGATTTAATGAAGGTCTTTTTTTATTACGTAATATAATTAATATCTTTTACATGACAAAATTGCAGACTTTTTTCATAAGTGCTAAGCTAGTTCTTCTATTTATTAGTCGTGTATGATTTTTCATGACTTGTAATATTGTATACTTAAGAAAAGAAATATAGTTAGCTAGTTTAATTATTTATAACCTTTACTTTTCACCCCAAAAGAACTTATATAAAAACCATAAATGTAACGGATAAAGCTAATTGTGCTGGCAACGTTTGTACTTATTGTTTAAGATTCTGAAAATATTCAGTAAATGCATTGGGATTATTAGTTTCCCGCGTCCACGTTTAAATAAAAAATATATAAACGCATAAATAAAAATTTTAGAACTTGATTTTTCAAGTGGATAAAAATGTTTCTTTAGAGTGAAATAAAAGTTCCAAAAAAATTCTATTTTAGCTCTAGAAGATTATTTTGAAAATGATGGCTCTTTGTTATTTGTTTTCAGTAATTACTTTACTCTTATATAAGCAAACTTTCCAGAATTTTTGTTTAATTTTATTACTTTTCTCCCTTTAGTTTTAAGTCTGTTAGTTTGTAGAAGTCCAGAAGTGGGAGAAATTTAATATTAATTATTTAATAAGCTCCCGCTTGAGTTAATATTCATAGTAACAAAATGCAGATGCAGGGATTAGTTGTTGCAAGATATAAATTTTAATATTTATGTTTTTATATTGAGCCTCTTAGTCAATTTAAAAAGTACATGTAACGCGACTTAGAGGTGGCTAGTGATGTCACGTTTTGAATTTGTCCCGTATGAAATTTTGTTTTAGTTTCATGAGTATTACTACATTATTCTTGGTGAAATCCCGCATTTTAAATTTCGTCTACTTTACGACTATCCAGAGAACTCAAATCTCTACTGGATTTCAAGGCTAATGACAATAAGGATTTAAATAATTTCCTGTTCACTATATCCGTAATTTATTGCTATCTTGTGCCAAAGTATCGACCATTTTCCGACTATTTCTTAAGTACAGTGGAGCTCCGATTATCCGAATGCCGATATTCACAGGATTTTTCAATTATCCGGATCGCTCAATAGGATCTTGGGTTTTTCCCACTTTCTTCAAAATTAAAATAATAATAATAATTAAAATCAGCGAAAATGTTTTTGTTTTTTTTAATTTCAGAATATCTGAATAGAGTCGAAAAAAGACTCTTTTTATTCTCTGTGAGCTTTAAGAGAACCTCACGTTCTATCCTCCCAGTTTAAATGTGGGTATCAAGTAGCATCTAATAAGGGTGCATGTTTCAACTGAAATTAGAAAAAAAAAAACTTTTAAACATGTTGCTTGCAACATGCTGTAATAGGCACTACTGCGATTGCCAATCCAAGGCCTGGATTAAGTGTGGAATTGACATACTTAAAAACATTCTCAAGCCATTCTTTAAAGTTGTCTTATTATTCGGATTTTTCGTTATCCAATTCGGCTTTGTTCCGATAATAAGCATTTTAATGTATATTATTTCTAAATGAATGAAAATACACGTTTTAATCTTATACTGACAGCTACAATAAAATAAAATAAAATAAATTAAATTAAAACTATGTTTTTTAAGTAGGCTAAAAAAACTAGTACTTTTGCCTGATCTAGAAACAAAATTGGTCTTATTACCTTTGTAATAAACGAACTATAGAAACTTAATTACTATTACAATATACTGAGCGGCGATGACTCAGGAGATAGAGCGCTCGCCTTTCAATGAGGCGAACCGGGTTCGAATCCCAGTCGATACGAATTCCACATCCAGCTTGCACTGACCACAGTGCTGACGTGAAAGATCTTCAGTGGTAGACGGATCATGGGTTAGAGTCCCTTTGCCGTTAGGCTGGTCATGGGAGGTTCTCATGGTTTTCCTCTCCATGTAACGCAAATACGGGTTAGCTCCATCAAAAGTCCTCTTCGACCACAAATTTCTCCGAATACTTGATCCAAGAGTTCCCTTGTCTTCTGGATTAGGTCCAAAATTACAAGGCTAAGAAGTTGAACATCAGTAGTCGTAAACCCAAAAATTGGATCAGCTGTTCAATGACGACTATAAATAATAAATAAAAAAATTTAAAAACTATACTATAGTCTAGGACTGACAAAAATAGCAATTTTCGCTATTTTAGTCTTTTTGGTAGTTTTCAAAATTTTAGTTTTATTTAATTACTACTTTTTGTTATTTGTGTGGTTAAATGAGGATATTAGATTAATTTGCTTTTTCTGAGCAGCAAATACAAGGAAAAAAAATTATTAAACACCAGTTTCTGAAGATTTTTTTTTCGAAGTTGCTTTAAAAATTTTGCTTATGCATCATATTTAATTATTTTCATGTGTTAAACTTTGATATTAAATTAATTAATTGGAGTTTAATCTTCGCGCAACAATTCAATAATTGAATTCTATGTTCATTTACTCTATTGTTTACAGTCATCTTGAAAACTGGGTATTAGTCAAACATGTAAAGTTACTCATTATATGTAAGGGGATGGTAAAGTTCACCTGATTAAAATTTACTTCAATACAAGTTCAAATAATTTCAAATGATTGAGTATATTTAAGGCTACATAATTAAATTTAAAGTATTTAGTCCATGCAGCATGTTTGATGCTTTGTCACAAGTGTAAATTTCGCTATTATTATTTCAAAACAATTCAGCTTCACTATTTTACAGTAAATTATAGAATAAAGCGTGAAAAGTATGCAATCTAATGGAAATTTTATTCCTTGATGGGATTATTTTGAAATACAACACAGAATTTAAATTTTAGTATTTCCGCTTTTGTTTACAGAATGTAATTTTTCTCAGGTATATATAATCATAATTATCAAAATATTTAATTTTTTTGCTTTCTACGTTTAAACATTAATGATGTTTTTTGTTCATATGGTAATTAAAATAATACCTTCAAATTATTTGCTGGAAAACTTTCATTACTCCTAATTTTGAACTATGTTGAGGAAAGAATAATTGTTTTCAATTAGACTGATCGTAATTAAATTTTTCAAAAATTTTAATGAATGAATATCCAATTACAATATTTTCTAAACGATAATCGCCGGCTGAAATGATATATCATAACGTGTTATGTTGTGGTGTTATTTTCAATTATTTTTAATGATTTACATGCTAAAATCTACAACGCCATCTGTTGAACGAGTTTTGCACTAAAACCGGGAAATTTGGAGAAAAAATTGTGTTCTCACTCATGAATTAGCTACAAGAATGATCTTTTTAGCTTTAATGGTTCATCCATTATAAATTTTTGAAATCCGTTTATTTAATTAAAGCAATACAAAAAAGTAATTTTACTGCTAATTAAAATTGAAAATAATAAAATAAAATTGACTAAATAAAATTGAAAATTATTTAAAGGTAAATTTCGAAGGTAATCTGAAGTTAATTAGATTCATTCCATTAGATTGATACATTAATTAGCACATATTTACCACAGAAAATAAATTATTCCCAGAACCGCAAGTTCTCGAAATCAACTCATAATTCACAGAGCCTGTAGTCATCATAAAGTCCGCGACTCATTATTTGGTCTGGATTGCGTGATTCTAAAGGGAAATGCAGCCTTCATAAAGACTAAAAAAAGGTATAAAAAATCTTCCATGCAGATAATTCAAATAAAAATTAAGATTTTTAAAATATCTTTAGCAGAAATTTAAAGAAACTGTTGGTTTCTGATGAAAATTTAAATGTAAATTTTGAACTAAATTCTTTACGAAATTTTTTTAAAATATAGCATGTAAAGGTTTTTTGTCTATTTACCTGCAATTCCAAAACAAGCACACACATTTGCGACACGTTTCCAGCTACAATTATTCTTTTTGAAGCCATTTAAGCTTCACTTGGTTCCTGGTTCTCGGAAAATAACAAAAAAATTAAAATGCATTGTTTCAAAACAAATTTTTGGTTAGAACTATCTAATGGCAGCATACATTTTCATGCAAAACTTGCCGATAATTTTCGGATGGAATTTCAACTCAGGTATTTTCGTACTTTTCCTAACTCACATGCATTTTTAAAAATATGTTTGCTTATAGTCTCAAAACGCATAAAATTTTTTACCTATTTCATATTTCATCATTTAAAAAAATCGAAACAAACGGATCTTAAAAGAAAAAAAAACCTCCTAGTTTTATTGAGATTACAGGCTTTAAAGTTTCCGTAAGAATCTAATACTAAACGCGTAAATAGGATTTGCGACTTATCACAAAGCTATGAAAAATCTATATTTAGGTTTAACGCTCAGTTTCAGGGATTCAACACACTGTAAAAATAAAACTTTAAAAAAGAACTTCAATTGTCACCGTGTAAGAGTTTAATTTTTATAAACAAAGAAACATTTGCTTTAGAAATTGGGGAGTAGCTTTTTTCTCTTCCATCTTTAGTTTCGGAAGGGTATCTGTTTAGAAATTTAAAGTTCGTCTAAAAAGATTTAAAATAATGACCAATATTTCAACAAACGAGAAATAAACACTTATTTTATAAATTTATTTTAAGATATTTTGAAATACTTAATCAAAACTTTTTTCATAGAACAATTGAAACTTGTTATTATCATATAAGAAATTAGAAAACGATTTCGTAAATGTATTTGTAATCATCAATTAAAAAATTGTTTCTTTATTAATGCTCAAAAATATATATGTGGAATTTAACGCTTTTTTTTGAAGCTCTGTCGCCAAGGAAAATAAAACAGCCATAGTTTAAGTGCCTTACACTTGAAGCAATGCGGTTATTTTAAACTATTGATATAATCTTGCCATGAAAAATGATCAGGGCTAAAGAACACGCAAATAACTTAAATATTTTAAAAGTTATTAAACTTTTTTAAAAATTTCCAATTTGGCGACATTTTCCCGCCTAGATGAAAATTATCAAAATCACTGCCTTATTCTCAGTTTTTGCAAATTTTCATGAGGCCAGATAATGCAGCATGGAAGTCAGTTTTTAAATATAAAAAAATTAGACTACAAATGCTTTTCATTTTCACGAAACTGTGACTTTTATCCATGTTGATGTTTTCCGCTATTTCCAAAATAAGCGTAGACAGCGCTGGCTTTAGATAGGCTAAACTTGACCTTACAGTCATGAGTAACAGTTGCAAACTCACAGCAGTTGTAAAAATGGCATATTATTCGGTAACTAAACATCATTTCATATTACGATGGAGCCTTCAAAAATCAGTCTAAGCTTTTTTTCGGTGGGGGAACGGTTGTTACTTCGAGAAAAAGGCTTTTGATTTCTGGACTCACGCACTGTACCGTGAAGTGCTGCTCAAATACTGAAAATTCTAGTGCTTGCGAGAATCATTCGAAAACTAAAGTCAGCATTGCTTTAGCAAATTGAATATCACGTAAACATTGAAGCTGACTGCATTCCAATCTTTCTGTGACATTCTTTGTTAGTTAAACGACACCATTTGTATTGGTATTGTTTCAGTAGGCCGTGTGTAAAGTCAATGGAAAATGTTTGAAAAAAATTGATTAGCCCGATGACTATAATCCATGGTCAATGATTAAGTTTTTGACTACAAGAACACTTCAGCAGCGGAAATTCCTCAAGGGGCTTTCTGACTTTTGGAATTATTTTGCCTTAAGGCGTTTATCATTACTCTGTTGCACGTTAAGAAAAAGCCATTATTCCTATGGAGAGAGCCTGTTTGAATCCAAATGCACTCTAAATAGATGCCCAACTCCCAGCACGATCGCATATCGCATCATCGAAACTGCACACACTTCTTTATGCTTGCTTTCTAATATCACGTGAAATGAGGAAAACAAAACTCAGCAATCAATTAGAAAATTAATAAGAATTAATAAAATGATATCTAAAAATCGTAACAAATATACGCCTTTTTGCTCGCAATTATAGGAACTGATATTGTTTCTTGCAAACGATTTTCTTCTGCAGCGAATCAAAAGTAAGAATTCCTCATTTCGCATTTGATTTGTTAAGGACATGTCAGCATAAGACGCGCCGATTTTAGTGGTCCAATCCAATGCTCTAGCAATGTCATTTCAAATGTTGTCCTTTTTATCGAAATATGTCGCCAAGTCCAGGATTCTAGCAAGACTGCGATACTATAACCTTTTTTTAAAAATAATTCTATAATATATATGGTAAAAGATAGCGCGAATTTAATTTTTGTCTGATGTGTTCAATTTTTAAATGCTTTTATATTGTTCTGAAAGCATATTTGCATAATTTGATAACGAAATAAAATGGAATTATATGCAGCCGCGGATGTTTATTTAAATCCTATACCGCAATGGTCTTTTCTTAAATTGCAACGGCGAATAGTAAGCGCTTTGAAGCACTTGGAGAGGTGAAAAAAGCAATGCAAGCCAGGTTATTCCCACAGGCGGCATCCTTCTATGATTTTGGCACACAAAAGCTTGTAGAATGTTTGTATACATGTTTAACAAATGTTTATAGAAATATGGACTGTTTATATAAATATGTTTTCATAAATATGGAAACTATGTAGAAAATAGATAATCATATAATAATTTATATAAAAAAATTTCGAAAAAAAATCTGTTATTGTTTATTTTTTATAATAAATCAGACTACCAATTATACTATTCTACTAACCCTTCAAGATACTAATCTTTATTTAAAATGTTGTAAGTTATAAAGTTATCCTTTAGCATCTTTAAAATAAAAACAAAGAATATTCTCCTAAAGTATTATACATTATAAGAATCAGAAATATTCTTGCCCTTCAAAATGATGTAATAAATATTCTGTATATTATATTCACTATCCTAACTCCATTCAAATATTGAAAAAAAAAAGTGTTATAGAAAAACTACGTTAGCCAATAAAATGAAGTTGCTTCTATGTTGAATATGTATACATTTTTGATTACTTTCAAACTTAAAGAAAATCGTTAAAAAAATATCTTATAGTCTTTCTTTGTTTGAGGAAAAAAATGTTAAAAAAAATTTAACGAAACAACTTGACAAGCAGATGAAGGTTAATATTTGAACTTGTGTTTTAGAAAATGTATTACGTTTATATGAAAAATAAATTCTGTGCCGTTTAAACTTAGTTACATTTTCTACTTAACAGTAGAAGAAGTAAGGAAAACTATTATATATACTATAGAAATTGTTCATTGTGACATCAAGAATAATGTCGAACCTGCAATAAAATAAATTATTGGCAAACCATTAAAAAAAATCTTTTCTCGCTAAATATGAAAAAGGAAAATCACTCTAATTTTATCACAATAAAATATTGCATAATTAATTTCAAAATGTATAAAAGATGTTTTCTGACGATTATAAAGTAAATTATACATAAAAGAAATTTGAATAATTTATACAATTTAAAAAGTCTAAACAAAATGTGTTCTGTGAGCAATTTTTTTTCACTCAACACTATCAAACGTTATTTTAATTAGATTAGCTTATTTTGTTAATTCCTTACAAAAATGTGAACAATATCTAGCAGCAAATAAATTCTCGCTAATTTTTTTTTTTTTTTTACGATTTCGACAGAATTTAATTCCAAATTGCATCCAAAGTAAATAGATGGAATATTTTATAAGTAAATAGATCGAAAATTGTATGTTAAGTAACTCTCTCCCCCACTAAGTACAAATGCTTTTGACAAACACATATAATACAATAACAGTTTTAGTAAAAAAAAGCTTACTCAAAATTTATTTAAGACCTTTTTTTACAGTTATTTAACAATATGCAGAACTCTAGTTTATAAGCCTTTCGTATGTTTTGATGCATGTTCTCTTGTTTGATTATTAATGCTGTTTATCGATTAATCCTGGCAATTATGATTCTTTGAGCATGACTAATTAACTAAGGGACTCTGGTGTCATTGGGCTTTCATGGTGACATAACGTTATAAATAGCCTTTATTAATCGTGTTGTGTTTGATTAAGGTGAATCTGCAGTATTGTTGACAAAGCCCGGAGAGGAAATGCTTAATCAAATATGATATGCTCTTATTGAATTTCCTAAAAGCGTTCACTTTATTTTTTTGAAAACTGCAGATTTTCGTTTGGGATTTTATAAATAAAATAGTGACATAGAACATGTTAAAAATAAATAAATATAAACTAAATATTATCACTAAAGTACTACTAATTACTCAAGACAAATAGTTTTATTTTACGTTAACAACAATGATAATAATAATCTAATGGCTATATATTTACTACGTAACTTATTGATAAAGTATATAGACTCACTACCTGATTAAAATTTTTATTCGCTTCAAAAATATATAAATAGGAAATAAGAGTTGCATGTTTTAAGCACTCAAAAAATAGGTAGTCATTTTGAAAACTTACCAGACATGAATGCGAAGAAACAAAAGTGACTTAAAATGTAAAGTTGCAACGAAAAATGGAAAAATAAAGGTAAAAAACAAAACTAGAAAAACCACAGTTGCCGAGAGAGAATGTAAGAAAACGAAATGAAAATCAGAACAAGAAAAACTACAGTGACCCAGAGGGACAAATCAGGGGAAAATACATTTCCTCGCTCTATGGAGATGTGGCGAGGAACTAATGCTGTTAACAAAGAAATCCTCATTTATATGAATAAAATAAGATTTCAGAGCATCAAGATGAGCTGATGTGACTGGGAGGGGGGATTAATTTTGGCATTGTTGAAATTGAGTTTGTGTCAATTGAGTTGGTGATCAAAATTCAAACTATGTACATGATCTTTTTTTCGTTTTTTCATTTCTTTCTCTCTCTCTCTCTCTCTCGGCTACCGTGGTTCTTCTAGTTTTGTTTCTCCCCATTACTTTTACACTTTCTGTTATCTATTTTACGTTTTATGTTTCAAATCACTTTTGTTTCTTCTCATTTATGTCTGGCAATTCTTGAAAATGAGCCCCTATTTTTGGAGCGTTTGAACTATGTCGACTGTTATTTCCTATTAATATATTTTTGAATCGAATGTAGTTTTTAATTAGGTAATATTTCGCCGCTTCAATTTCTTGTCATTATTTATTTAATTATATAGACTTATGTTTCCTGGCTTAGATTAATTGTTAGAATTAATAATTAGAGTAATGAACTTACTTTTATACGAAATAAAATATACAAATGTGAGAAGAAAAAGCAATTAGATCAAAATACATCCAGAATTTCATTTATAATATTTTCTGAATTCACAAAGCAGTGTCATCGTTTCAGTTTTATCTTCATTCATAACAATATTATAACTGTTTAATGAATTACTTTTTAAAAGATAAAATTTTAATTTTGAAAATCTCTTAAGACCCTTTATATAATATTACACAGTTTTTAAATCATGTTTTATCATGTTTTATGCAAATTGATTAACTAAAGCGTACATAAGAAAAATAAAACTGAAAAACTTAAATGCAATGTAATTAATCAAAGAGAAATGCAATTACTTAATAAAACTGTTTACGCAAAATTTTTCGAAAAGTTACGCGTAGAAAAAAAAAATTGGCTCGTATTGTTGAAATAAAAGGTAGATGAACAATTACGCGATCAATCAAAACATTGAAAAAATACGTCAAATATTTTTTACTCATGACAGTAAATGTTATAAATAAAATGCATTTAGTCATCATTCTGAAATATATGGTTGGATGCGATCTCATCGGTCAAATTTACATAAACTTTTCGTTTCTGATGTCACAAATGTGGTTATACTGTATTCTATTGTAAACTGATAATAAATCATTCAGAAGTCCATTTATCAGTGGAAATGAATGTAATTAACTTTTCAAATATTTATTATTTAAAATTCATGATATATATTACGAAAAATAAAGATTCATTTCAATTAGTACTCAAATATTTTAGGAATAAAAAAAAATTTAATCAATTCATGTACTATTTTTTTTTTTTTTGACTTAACACTTTATTTTTTGTTCGAAACTAGATATCATATAAACATAAGTGTAATTAAGAAAAAACTCATTTTACTTGGTAAAACAATTTCTTTTTATTTAATTGAAGTTGTAAAGACGATTATTTAATTGTGTCGATACGAATACAAAAGGTTCACTGAAGTTTGGTGTTTTCTATAAGCTTATAAGAAATAGTAAAGCATTCCCAAAGCAATTCGTTTTGGCTTCACAAATTATAATTCTAATATTTTTAGACCTACCTTTACTGCTAAGTGAACCCCACCCAGGTATCCAGGGGGCACCTTGAATCCTGTTACGTTTTTAAGAGGGGGAATTTCCCAATTTGCTGAATGAAATTCTGAATTTGATAGAATCATAAATAAGCTCCAGCAATTATCTTTCAATGTATAATATAGAAGTAACAGGAGTGGTATTAAAGAAATATTAGTTATACAATAGCAGCCAAATTTTCCTGTTTCACCCGGAAGATTTAGTCATGTGTAAAGTGAGAGCAAGATTTATGTCTTGATATTTTAGTTTTTATTTAAAATTTTTTATTTGAAATGTTCATCCTTAGTAACAAGCACCGACAATATTACTAAATTTAAAAAGTAGAACAGAACTTACCGAAATATTTAAGGAAGATGCAGAATTTGTTCAAAATTTAATAACTTTACCGCAGTAGACAAAAGGGTACTTGCAGTGGACAGGGAACTTAGACAAAATGAAATTCTTGTTCAGTTAAATAACTAAAAGTAGAAAAACTCGAAAAAAAAATGGTTTTACTGGAGGCAAAATACAAACCGGCTTCAGTTATCTCTTCCGAAACAGCAAATGAACCTCAAAATAAATATTGAAAATGTAATACACAAGTGTTAAAACGTTAGTTTTTTCAGTCTCAACAAAACCCGAAAACTTCAATCTAATTTTTTTAATCGCTGAAACAAGCTTTGGCATGTGAAAACATTAATAAGGAACTAAAAGCAGTACATTAAATCAATGTGCTAGATAATTGCGTCTTGTAATACATTAAAGAAGATAATCTAAAAATCTATCAATAATTAAAAGCTTTATTATCGAAAGTTTTTCCTCTAACTTCCCAAAAATAAACTCTAAACAATTTCAAAAATGCCTCAAAATTTGAACAAGAAACTTTTTTATAATTTTCTGCAAATTACGTAAATGTGACACATTTTGACCTTTAAGTAACTTAATGGTATGGAATGAAATAATTGCGACATTAAATAAAGTAGTATAATAGTCATATTTTAATACGACAGAGACGTAATTGGTTTAATCTTGCTGAGTTCGCAAGATTTGGACATTTACATATTATCTAAAAATATATCACAGAAAAACATCAACTAAGCCTAAATATGCGAAAATACATTTTTTAGTAACGAAAACAGAAACCTTAGAAAAAACAGTGATGAACACCTCACCCTAACTTTCGATAGACAATTAAACGGAAATAAACATTGCTACGTGAGCGGAAACATAAACCATTTTGATGTTGTCTAAAACGGTAGAAAAAGCTATATGCCTTTGGAGAAGACATATAAGATTTCTCATCGGGAATACCCATAAATAAATATTCCAGTGATAATTCTTGCGGAACTTAAAATAAACAAATAAATAATACCGCATCTAAACATGAACATTCAAACTTTTCACATTAAGGCTTGCAGAATGCAAGAAAAAAGTCCCTTGAGACAAAGAGTTGAATCTTTGGATATTTTCGTGAGTAATTGAAAGGTCAAAGCTTTATGCAACTCAGTGGTTGAAATTATCGCTTTCAAATCGAAATCCGTAAGTGAGAGAACAGAGAAAAATAATATTAAAAAAGAACACATTGAGAATGTAAACTTAAATGATTGCTTTGGTCTCAAGAGGAGAGCGAAAATGTTTACACGTTCCCATGTCAATAAATCAGAGATAACCGAAACTGAAAGTGAAATGCGCTATTGTTAAAACTATAATTTATAAATGTGCAGTATCACATCAGATTTATATGCAACTTTAGAAAGTAGGTCAATTGAAAAAAGAGTGTTGTATTTCTTGATCTGCAAATGATTCTCAAAAAAGTAAATCTTCTTAGTGTATATTTTCATGTTAAAAGTGACGCTTTTTGATTGAGTAATAATTACGTATGTATACAAAAGGTACAAATGAATAATGAATATGAAAATGGTAATAATCGATGTAAACAAAGAGTATTGGTCTATAATGATAATAATAATAGAGATAATGCTAAAGAAGTTGATCACTGAATCTACTGGCCTACCAATGGTATTTGCTTACAAGCCTGGAAAATGTGGTGGCCATTCCAGGGATCCCACCACTGACATCGAGCTGGAACTGTTTAAAGAATTTGATTTTTAGATTGTGAATTTGGCCATATGATGGAACATTACAGTATTTTTGACTGATTGTGGTTAATCAGATTTTAAAATAAAGACTTCTTGTTATTTTTATAGTTTTCAGTCTTTTCTTTTTTTCAAGTAAACCTGGTGTTCTTTTATATTGTGGCTGAATATTAGTTTCTGAGATGGTTAATTCAAAACACGGCCATTTCGCCAAAGTTGGCTGATCTGTAGAGGAATAATCATACATCACAAGTTTTTTTTCTTCCTTGGAAGAAAAAAAAAACGCAACTTCTTTTTACAACGGCTGCAAGGAATCGTGAAGGGAAAATCCACGATATGGGATAGCTTGCACTATGGGATAGTAGGGAGCTTGCACTATCTAAATAATTTAAACAAGCATAAAAGATCTGATAAGCGGGAAGGAAACTTTTTAAGTACTCGCACATTATAACAAATTAATCTTACTGTAATGGTTATTTTGCTACCACTTTACATATAGTTGGGAGCATGCACTGTGGTGTTAAAAAACAATGGTATCCAAAATGCTCTATTGTTCTATTGACTCGTAAATAAAGACAATAAATAATTGACTCGTTCAAAACCTTGAAAAATACAAATTGTTTAAATATAGCCATGTTATGATTTTAACATGGTGTGGATCTGCAATTTTTCTTGTTTTATTGATTGATTTTATAAAATTTATGAAGTGCTTTTTGTAGGTAACTTCTTACCAAATTTCCTCTTCATTCTGTTTCGTGTTTCTCGTCAAAAAAATATTGGAAATATAAATGAAAATTGTCTTTAATTTTATTCCTTGCATAGTATCTAATTTTATAAAATGACCTATCATTTCAATGTAAGTATGTTGCACAACTAAATTTGTCATAATTGAAAAACAGGAAAGCATCGTTAAAGTAAGGCACTGTTAAGTAAAGCATCGTCATATAAAGCATCGTTAAGAAAAACATTATTAATAAAACAGTATAAAACAGTATTAGTGTAAATTAAAAGTTATCGATTAAAGAGATCTGAAAAATATAAGCAGACTTAAAATAACAGATATTATTAGTTTGTTTATATATTTATTTATTGCAAAAGATTATACGAAAATTCCCTTATAAATTGAAAGATATTAATTTTCTTCCTTGCACAGTTACTTTGAATTAAATGCAGAGTTCTTAGGCACTTTTCAAACTGTGCAATTTATCTGAAGCAACAGATGGGAATTATTCGCGCATTTGATTTCATCTCTATGAATCTCATACAAATCATTCTAGTGTTACTTGTAACAGATGTTGTTGTATTATTAGCAATTGTTATATTCAGAGAAACAAAAACTCTTTTACTATTCATGCGTTAAACTTACCATGAAAGTTACACTTATACTTAGGAATGTATCATTAGTATCATTTAAGACTATTAAGTAAATATTCTTAACTATTATAAGTTAACAACAAAATGTTACTTCAATATAATATTAAATAGTAAAGAGAGAATCTAACATTATTATTTATATTTTAATTTTTGGTTATATGATAAAAATAATACAAAATTTTTCTTCTTAAGGAATTTATTTGACAGCTTAAGTTAAAAATTTAAAAAATTCACGAATGTATGAAACATTTAAAATGATGGCAGTATTAAGTGTTTAGTGAAAAAACTAAGAAAAAAAATTAATAAGGAGACATATTATAAAAGAATGTAGATGAAGAATATTTCAAACATTTTAATGAGAGGTAATGCAGCTAGAATAACACTTACTATTTTAACCGTGAGAGGTTTATTTTGAGACATTCAAATAAATGATAATCTATTTATTTTTATGAAGAATGCAAATTAAAATGTAAATTATTGCAGTCAATATTAATACCTAATAGTTGAATGCATGATATAGTATCAGAGATAAAAATTAAAGGATTGTTATTAAAAATGTTATTTTATTTTATTTATTCAGTATAATTAAAAGCTCAAAATATTTGCAGAAACGTAATATTAATAAAGAAAAATTTTTAAAAACACATAAAGATTAAGTCTTAGCCTGTAAAAATTAGATAAAAGAAAAGGTTATTCAAATAATATTAATTTTGTAATGAGAGATTAAAATGGTTATGGCAAATATTTCCCTTGATTCTTCAAATAAGCAACATTTCATTATTATAGTTCACTTTTTTTTCTTTAGTATATTTTTCTTTATTATTATTTCTATCTTTTCTTTCTAACAGTTTTCAACATGTATTCAGTACACTGTTAAAATTTTCATATTAAAACTATTAAAAATAACCGGCCACAATCTGTCCATCCAATTAACCGTAAATTTTTAGATAAAAACATTTTTTACTTTTATGGTTTTGAAACCGTTTACTACTAGTATAGTTATGAAACCATGAATAAAAATTAACAATTATAGTTTCCATGGTTTTAAAACAGCAAGTAAGAAATTGAACTGGGCATTGGAGCTAGAGTTTTCGTTAAATAATGTGGGGGCGAGGATTAATTGACCATGTCAACCGTCATCTATGAAAAGGCACCCCGACATAGAGTCGAGTTAACATGTCTTTTATACTAGTGAATTGCAGTTGTAATTTTGTAGTGGTAGATACGCTGCAGTACTCCCCCACCAGAATTATATCTATGATAGAATTCGATGCACGGATACCATTAGTTGATTCATTGCTATTTTGTGAGAAGCCAGGAGAGCTGTATTAAGATCACAGTACTTTTTGATGATCGTGAGAGCTGTGTTAAGATCACGGTCGTTGTCGCCTCTGTGTTGCCGTTAGCAGTCGAGTATATGCAAGCCGACGTTGTGCGTGATCGAGACGAAACTGACTAGCAACAGTGCGAGGAGGTGGATAATGTTGCAGTCACAAGTAGCAAGTCAATTGTTTAATGTGGACAATCCATCACAGTAGGCGTGTTCAGATCGTAATGAGCGTCACTGTCAAGATAGGCATGTTCATGTCAAAGTGGGAGTTTCTGGCAAGGTTCTGGTTCGCATCACGTCCGGGTCACCAATGTGGGGACGGGGAGTAATCGACCATGTCAACCGTCATCTATGAAAAGGTACCCCGACATAGAAGCGAGTTAACTTGTCTTTTATACTAGTGAATTGTAGTTGTAATTTTGTAGTGGTAGATACGCTGCAGTAATAAGTTAATAGAGTTGAAGTTAATAGAGTAAATATTATGGTCTCATCGTTAGGACTCGAATCCCTGCTCTGTTGGTCATGAGATTGAAAGTTTAGCCCTTTTATCAATAATACGTAATCAGCTGTAAGGAAGGAAGTGGCGTCCTTAGGTAAGCTTATTTCGTGCGATAAAATTCCGAATGTTTAACCGTATTAAGTGAAAGCAGATAATAAACGGTTCTCACAGTTAACAGCTTGAATACCATCTTATTTATAGTTATTTGACTGTTTCTTTTGAACATGGTAAAATAACAATGAAATAAAGTGTTATTTAACCATTTTTTCTGAAAAATTTCCAACAGTTCCAGCAACTTCTTATTATGGGATCCTGATTTTCTTATTATAGTTTCAATAATTTTCCAGTGATATTTCCCATAATTTCTTATTTTTTAGTTTCGGAATTTCCCTGTAATAAATTCCCTTCAAATGAATGAGTATTGCCAAATGTTGGCATTATTTTTTTCAATTTGAAGTTTCGTATAGTTTAATTAATTGGTGCCTGAGTATAGAAGAAATGGAAGTTAAAAGTAACTGTCAAATTTACTCCATTCATAAGGTTACAGCACCTTTAATAAAATTTACAAAATTACTCGAATAGACTCATTATATAATTTTTAGCTTAATTGCACTGTAAAAAATGGATACTTAAAGAAGCCATAACTTTTTTCGTTTTTCGCGAAACCGTTTACTGGTATATGTTCTGAGCGAAAGTTTCGTCATAGTGATGAAATAACTATTGTCACTTTATCACATGAAAACCAATTTAATCTAAATTAAATAAAATATTTCGTCATTTGATTTTTTCTAATGAATAAATAAATAAATAAAATTAAACCCATAGTGTCAAAAGTATCTAACTTATCTGATAGTACTTATATGAGGGCACCATCTAGGTGGCACACAAAAACAAACAGAGTTAATATATTGCACACATTCCCAGAGCTTGATATGAACCTTGGATCTTCCAGGTACGAGGCTAACTACTTAACTACCATTCAGTCTGGTAGCCTTAAACCACCCCTTTAATTTTTATTATGCAGTTTTTATTCTAATTATGTCATTCTAGTTAATCTCCCACAATGTACTGTATGGGGTTTTTGAGTTGAGGAAACATTTTCGTCATATATTTAAGAGTTCAAGAATTATGAGAAATCGTGTGATTTAGTGACGAAAATGATTCTCAAAATTAACGAAATGACGGAATGTGAGAAGTGATATTTTTATTTCTGAGAGAGTCGAAAATAATTTTTAACCAAAGAATGAAAGAAATAAAGGTATTTTTAAGGCACCTAAAATACAGAGATGTTAAATGCATTAAAGTTATATTAAGAAAACGTGCGAAACTATATAAAAAAATAAATTGTAAAATATGCGTTTTTGATACGTTTATTTAACACTTCTCCAAATTTTTCTATGCTTTTCGAGCTTTTAGACTATCAATAGCATTTTTATGGATTCCGTGGAAGTACAAACAATGAAAGGTGAAAACTTTGGAGAAAATAGTGTTACGTGTCGAAAATACAAACCAGAAGATTAAAATAAGCTTGTCTTTTGTATTTAGCTGTTGCTACTTTTGTGTTTTTCCTTTGTCAAATAGCATTTCTGCTTTGAAGTCTAGATGTAAAATATAGAGAAAAAGGAGAATATTTATTTTGTAAAAAAGACAGCATAAATTAAAATTTTAACTGTAATTGCAATCTGACAGCAAGAATAATTTATGTTTTTTTCTTTCAATAGTTAACAAGAAGGAACAAGTTAGCCTATTTTGAACTTAATTGAGAAAAATATGTTGTTGTTTAAACAGAGTTATTTCTAAAAGATTTACAAAAAAAAGTCATTTTTTTAACTTTTTCTATGAACTTATAACATTTTCCAATGTTTGCAAAAATAACTTAAATGTGACATAAAATATTGAATGAAATTCCTTATTTTAGTTTTACACGGAATTTTTATTTAATGGAAAATAAAAAAAAATAAAACAAGTTATGAAAAAATTATAAGAAAGTATTGTAATGTGTAGTAGTAGTAATAATAAATAGTAGCTGTAATCTTGAAAATATTGTCCCAATTAGTCAAGAGAATGGTCAAAAGTTTGAATAGCTTATTATCATTTTCAATCTTTGCACACTTCGCCACCTCAAAGAAGTCGTATTTTTAAATTACCCAAAAAGTATTCGACTGATTACTTTCAAAATTAAGATTTTGTAATTAAAATTACTTTAGATTTAAATTATGCCGATTAAACTGATGTAAAAATTTGTATATCATATAAAAATATTGTATTTAGTTTATAATTTAAAATTTCCGCTTTGTCCAAGCATGTGAGCTGAAACTACATTTTAAATTTGTATACCTTAAATTATCTCTTTGTCGATGATATTTTGTTCTGATAATTAAAATACAAAGCTATTCCTTACTTGCTTCTATTATTGTATTGTTATAATCATTTGAATTTTATATGCAGTGATATTTTTACGTGAATCACATGCATTTTCCGAGTTTTCATGCTTTTACGTGAATTACAACCAAGGAAATAAAAATTAAAATGAATAAACGAGTTATTTCAAATACAGAATTGACATCCTGCGGGATTTCAAAATGTAGCCCTTTAGACACATGATTATAATTTTATAATTCATTCTATCACAAACACAGTATATTTATGATAGATTGACTAGAAGAGGGATTGCGAGCCAAATCTGTGGATATTCTAAAGTTTTATGATGCAAAATTTATTAATTGTTTAGAATTTAACTTAAAGCCAAATTATAGGTAACAATATAAATTTATTCTTTAATCTTTCAACAAATGATTGTTTAATCCCAAGATGAAACGAGTGATAAAAGCGCTTTGATATGTATGCTGAATTTATTAAAAGTATTATTAGTCAAATTTTATGAATAGTTCAGCCTGTTTAAAAATTGAGTAGTTTTGTATGTAAAAGGATATTTAAAATTTCCATTTTATATCTTTTTTTGTTACAAAAATAGCATATATAAAACAAGATACAATCAAAAAACATAATGAATATTTTATACCTTTTGAAAATAGTTTGTAACATAACTTTTTTTTAAGGTACAACAATTAAATGTTTTGTATAATTTAATTCTATATTTTATGCTTAATATATCAAAAATATATATTATAATATTAAGAAAATTTTATACATGATTCAACACGTTAAAAATTGAGTATATTTTAAATGTAAGATGATGTTTAAAATAAATTTCTGCTTAATATCATACCAAATTCAAATAAAAATTAGTCATACAACATTAAATGTTTGATTTTTATTTAGTTTTATCAACTTTGATAATCAAAAGAATTTTGTATACGCTCCTGTAAAATGTTTTGTAATATCCAAAATATTTCAAAACAAAAAATATAAGAATTATTTAGTTCTTGTTTAAAAAATATAAGGTGATGGAAAATTTTTTTTATGTCATTAAGAAAGAAGGTATCAACTCAGTTTAAATAAGGCAGTAAATTACTTCAATGTGTTTAAACCAATTAAATAATTAATTTTAGTTAGATAAAATTCTAAAATTTTTAGCTCTGCGCTAAATATCTTTACACAACTTTCTCATTACAACAAAATCAGCTCATTTGAAAATCTAAATAAATGTTTTTGAAAAAAGTTTGATATGTTTGATAATTGAGGTAATTGAGGATGAGTACTACCATATGAACGAAAAAAGTTCCAAATAAGTGGTTTAAATACCTTATATTTTGGTTTCATAATCAGACTTATGTTTCCTATTTTTCTGAGAAATGTCATTACCATAAAAGTAAGTTAATATTACCAGAATAATTTTGCTGTGTACAAAACANTATTTAGTTGTACAAAGTACTTCAGCCAAAATTTGGGAGCCACGTAAGAGAATTATATATATTAGATCAGAAACACATCATTAAAAGGTAGAATGCTTTGGTGTTTTCAAAACAAAGCAAACGTTGCCACCGGTGGAAAAGAAATACAGCCGAAATTTGGGAGCCACGTAAGAGAATTATATATAATAGATTTAGTTCTTGTTTAAAAAATATAAAGTGATGGAAAAATTATTTTTATGTCATTAAGAAAGAAGGTATCAACTCAATTTAAAAAAGGAAGTAAATTACTTCAATGTGTTTTTAAACCAATTAAATAATGAATTTTAGTTAGATAAAATTTTAAAATTTTTAGCTCTGCGCTAAATATCTTTACACAACTTTCTCATTACAGCAAAATCAGCTCATTTGAAAATCTAAATAAATGTTTTTGAAAAAAGTTTGATATGTTTGGTAATTGAGGTAATTGAGGATGAGTACGACCATATGAACGAAAAAAGTGCCAAATAAGTGGTTTAAATACCTTATATTTTGGTTTCACAATCAGACTTATGTTTCCTCTTTTTCTGAGAAATGTCATTACCATAAAAGTAAGTTAATATTACCAGAATAATTTTGCTGTGTACAAAACAATTAAGTGAAGTTTATACAAAAAACTGTGATGTTAATTCTTGAATTGTAAATGTTTTATTTTTACTTACTTTGTTTCATTCCTTGATCACTCATGCCATCTAAAAAACCAACTTTGAACAATTGCAGTCAAAGAATAAAGTTTGTTATAAGATTAACGTAACATGTATTTTAGAATGGTTAGTACTTTTATAGTTTAAGCACACGTAGAAATAATCCCTTGAATAGAATAGAAATCAGATATATAGTAAGGCTTAATAACAGTTTATACGTTTCTTGGATAAGTGGGGAATTAGTAGATTTATGTTTTAAGACAAATAAACGTAAAAATTATATAAAAGCGAAGATGTTTTCGAAAAAATTTAATCTTTTCGACTTTAAAAAAGATATACCATTTCCATTTCAATAATCCGTTTAATAATTTAAATTATTGGGAACAAGGTTGCGAAGGTATGAATTGCGAATGTTGTAACAATTTAACTAATTATTTCATCACACTCAAGTCTTGTAAACCATTTCATTTTATACAAAAATGGGAATATTTTTAATAATATTGGCAATAATAATAATTTCAGATATATTTGCCTGAGAGCTATTTAAAGGAGAAATATCGCATCAATTTCAGAAGTGATTCACTGACTTACACGTACCAACCCACTAAACTATCTTTTCTTTACATATCATAATTTATAAAATATGTTATATATTGGCATGATAATGACGTGTTGATTATTGTACAACAGATAATTTTTGGAACAGCATAAAAGTATCTCCATCCAAGATAATTAGTAAAGAAGATGATGATACTATGCCGTCATTCAGAGTTACGTAAGCCACTTGTTTAATATGAGCTACTCGTATTTTTCTGTGGATTTAAAAACGATTTTTTGAATGAGTTTGATTATATTTCACGGCATAATTTCCTTCTTATTTAAGAAAAGTAATTTGCATCAATTTTTTAACACATTGTGTAATTTAAAGATAAGTTTATAAACATTTAATCACATAGTTAAAGTAGCTTCATCATAAATTTATTCGTTTCAAAATTTGTTACTTTTCGATTATCCGAGAGCAAAAGGAAAGTTGCTGAAAGTTTAGACTCTTGCAAAATTTATGATTTTTTTAAATAATTTATTACTTCATTTATTGTTTCTTAAATTAAAAAAAAGGAAGCTTGCAAAAAAAATAGTTGATTTTTCAATTGTTTCCGGTCAACCGAAATGAACCCAAAATTTAAATCCCCACAGTAATTTAAGCTGAACTCTTTTTTAACATTCAAAACCTAATCCGAAACAGATTTTTTATGGCTTAAATTATTAGTTTATGGTTATTTTACACTAGTGTATACAATTTGAGTTTCCTTTGTATTTTTAATAATTTAATGCTTTTTTGTCAAATACTTTTTGGTCTCTAAACATAAGGTTAAGAATGTGAATATTCTTGAAGTTATTTCCCTCATTGTACGTATACAGCTCGCAAAAAATCAGTAGATTGGCTAAACCTTTTATTTGAATCTTGGTTAACGGAAATGAAGTCATTAACTTAAAAAAATTTTAAATTTTTAGTGTAAATTAAATATCTTTCTCAAATACTAAAAATAGATAAATATTCTTTTATATTGACCAATAAATGTTTTGAGCAGTACATGAACATTTATTTTAGCCATAAGTTAATTGATCACTAACTAATATTATACAATTATTTATGACTTCCTGTAGGCTTTGGTTACCCCATACTGAGTGTAGCTTTAGTCACCATGTTTTTATTTTCTTTTTCTTCTTCTTTTTTTTAAAATCTTTGACATGCATGCTTTAGAAAAATTTCATACATGTGTAATTTTATACATGTAAGGTATAGTGAAACTGTAATTCCATGTTTCATAGATAATAATTAACTTTTAAATGCTCTTGAATTGGAAAGTGTCTGAAATAAGTGTCTTTAGTTACTTTGAATGACGATAACACATTGTTACGTTCGATTTTAATGACGGGTTCTTCTAATCAAAAAGACTGATGAGTGAATACAAAGATGACTTAATTAAAGATGATGAAAAGCAGAAATGAAGGACAGACATGTCATAATGGACACATATTCAAGCACATCACTTTAACCTAACACCTACAAGCCATTTTACGAGTTTACAATTCCATAGCCGTCTAAAAGAATATCACTCTCTCGCGATTAAGGCTTCCACGAGATTGCATGGACGCGGTCAGGGGTCTGATTATCATTACACGGCAGGCTAGCTTATAACACACAAGATACAATTCATGTAATAACTAAAACTAATATTTGTATAAGCATGTAAATTTTTGTAACAATATATCATTCCATATATTTGGCTGCTTTGTCTGTTTTCACGAAAGTCAATGCATGCGCAATAACGATATAAGTCCTAGTAATTAACATAAAAGACTCTGAACAATTCAATGGGATACCTGCAAGTGACGTAGTGTAGGTATCTCGATCTTGATTGGTTGTTGAAACGTGGCATTTGTTTACTATAGCAACTGTTCTTTTTCGTTTTATTTCGAGTAAGCCAAAGCCTTCCAAGTATCAATTCTCTTAAATGATTCATTCGATATTCTTTCACAATAATTGTTTCACAAATATTTCAACTCTTTCACGATATATTTCTCACCTAACACAAAGATAGGCACGAAGCCATGTAGAACACAAAAAAACTAATTATACATCGAAGTTTCCAGGTACACAAAGCAAAAATATATCAAATTTACAATAAAATATATGAACAAAAAGTATAAATTGAGTGAAAAACTTTGACAAGTAAGAATTATATTTCCGACAATTCAATGTGCAATGCGGTGTTCTATTTAATTAACTGCACGTTAATTAGTACTCTAACTTATGAGGAGAAACTCAGTTCAACTTAAATACAGGTACTCAATTTTGCTTATAAACGAACAGCAGACGCTGATGTCATAGGTCACATGTGTGGATATTTGTGATCTTGTAATCTTCCTCTTGAAGTGCAGTACCCGATTGAGAACAATATATGCATATATATTGTCAATTTAGCTGATAAAAACCCAGTGTCTATATTAATAATAATAAATACTTTATTACAAAAAATAATACAATTAAGATTATCTTGATTAGGATAATAATAAGACTAACAAAAGATTTTTATTTCCAATGAGCTGCACAATCAGTCTTCCCATTGAGCAGACCTAGTGCGTTCTCCAGAAGTGGTATCCACTCTTTCAGGACCACCACAATGGGTGAGATACCGTTGGCCATGTTAATTTGGACGTCTAGTTCTTGTCACACTAGATGGCAGCACCTAGACTCTATTTAGATGATAAAGGGCACGAGGAATTTAATTTTGCCAAAAATGCCAAGAGCCAATAAGGCACTCCAGGGATCTTTTACATGCCGCATAATCATACGACTTGGCCGCTGAGGATTTTCTGCATCCCGAAAAACAAACAAAATAACAAAAGATACTTGTTTGGTTTTCACTTGTTCGAAATTCCCTATTTTGTTAAATTTTTTAAGTACAGGACCACTGATCCGTGTTCCTTAAAGTACACTTTTTAAGTTTAAGTGCCACTGCTCGATATATATTCGTCCCGTATTCAATACTCAGATGTTTTTTAAAGTTATTAACCAGTATATATTTGCCCAGCACATTTTACACTGATGTTTTTAAAATGAATTTCAATGACCGAATGTTCACTAAACTGTTTTTTTTAATTATTTTCAATAAAAGTTAAAGTATGATTTGCGTGTCATAAAAAATTTGATTTATTGATTGAAGAATAAAGTAAATGTATTTCGTTTTTATTTTAACTACAGCGTGTATTAACACAAGGAAAAAAAAAGAGAAGAAGAATAAACTTTTTTTTCGTGATATAAATTTCTTTGGAGATAAGGTTGATTCAGGTAGCTCAAATTAAATAATTTTGATTTATAAAAATGTACAAATAGCAAAATAAATAATCTTATCAATTTTCTATCAATATAACTTGAAGATACCGGATATTTTAGAAAATGGTGTCCGAGCTTAGTAACGAACTGCGCATGAGTAAATTATTTTTGTGAAATTAGTATTCTCTGGACTGTTGTGAAAATAGACAGCGCCATATTTGATTAAGAACTTTCAGAAAATAGATGTTTTTAAATAAAATATGCTAGTTATCAATCTCACAGTTTATGTTGAAGTATTTCATGAATTGGGTATTTGCAACTCGAGAAGAAGTGAAGTGATCACAATTATATTACAGGGCCTAACCATACTATTTAAATTAGATTTAATTGGATACCTTAAAGCGACGTCATGAGTGTGTATAGAACCTGATAGGCTTCTGATGATTTATCTCCGGTGACGTCACTTGCAGAAATCCAATTGTTCGAAGGGCCTTTATGAATAATCCTAAACGAATAATGTTGAATTTAAGAAAATTAAAGAACTGACTTAAAAAGTATGTGACTTTTAGAAAACTAATTTTACTTAACAAATATAAGCTTTGAAATTTATTATACTTTTGTATCAATTTTTCATTTAAAAAAAAAAAAATCAGTAAAGCAATCAACAGGAGTTCGTAAATTTCCTGTTTTTTTCAAGACGTATAATATTAGCATACAAAACAATATTCAAAATTTGCGACTTCGGCGCAAGTGGATTAACATAGGTACATTTTAGAAAGTGTAAAAGTGATAAGATAAATTAACAGGGCCTAACCATACTATTTGAATTAGATTTAATTAGATACCTGTAAGCGACGTCATGAGTGTGTATAGGACCTGATAGGCTTCTGATGATTTATCTCCGGTAACGTCACTTGCAGAAATCCAATTGTTCGAGGAACCTTTATGAATAATGCTGAATTAAAGAAAATTAGAGAACTGACTTAAAAGTATGTGACTTTTGGAAAACTAAGTTTACTTAACAAATATAAACTTTGAAATTTATACTATTGTATCAATTTTTCATTAAAAAAAAAACAGTAAANAATTAGATTTAATTGGATACCTGTAAGCGACGTCATGAGTGTGTATAGAACCTGATAGGCTTCTGATGATTTATCTCCGGTGACGTCACTTGCAGAAATCCAATTGTTCGAGGAACCTTTATGAATAATCCTAAATGAATAATGCTGAATTAAAGAAAATTAGAGAACTGACTTAAAAAAGTATGTGACTTTTAGAAAACTAAGTTTACTTAACAAATATAAACTTTGAAATTTATTATACTATTGTATCAATTTTTCATTTAAAAAAACAGTAAAGCAATCAACAGGAATTCGAAAATTTCCTGTTTATTTCACGACGCATAATATTAGCCTACAAAACAATATTCAAAAACTGTGACTTTTGGCTCAAGTGGATTAACATAGTTACATTTTAGAAAATGAAAAAGTGATAAGACAAATTTGACACAGAGCGAAAAATCAAAAGAGATTCGCTTGTGTAATATTTTTACTTCACATTACAGTCTTCTTTATGTGCATTCAAAAAAAGATGAAAATGCTATATTATAGGACTATGCAGCTGAGAAATTCAGATATGAAGACTAAAACAAATTTCGGAAGAATTTCAACACTGCAGAAGTCTTCAACTGCTTCTCATTTCCTGCGCGGAAAGCTATTACTGTGTTATCCGAAACTTATTTTATGATGAAATAAAAATATCGAAAAGGAATGCCAGATTTGAAATTACATAGGAAATCTTCTTCAAATAAAACATCTCAGAAAACTTAAATTGAAGGGTTTATAAGAAGTGCACAAAATTTATCGTCTGTTATCTTGGAAGTTAAATTTTAGTTTAAGAAAAAATGATTTCCTGTTATAGAACTATTTTTTGGTACGGAATGAGGGAATTAGTGTTTATGAATTAAATAATGTTATTACATTATTATATTATGAATAAAATATGTTATTATTTTAAAATCCAAACTAATTAGTTTTCAGTACATTATAAACGTTAACGGTTATATTAATGGCATTTGAAAAATTATTATTTTGATTTACTATTTAGGATATTTAACTTGAACACTGCAGGAATGCAAGTTTCTCATGAATGTTAACCTTATTTTTTTAACTCTCACTATTTGAGTTACATCATTTTAAAAATGCATTAACTGAATGCACTTTTTTTAGTATCAACTTTAATACTAAAAATTTTTAATGCGCATGCATATAGACACAAGTTACGAAACGCTCCAAAGTTTTAAAATTAAAATACATTTTTTTGAAATTTCATCATAATGTTTAGTATTGTAATCTGATAACTTAGAGCCCCTGAATTAGACTAGTATAGTAGCCTTATCTTAATCGGACCATCTAGCCCATATTATTCACATTATAGCCGAAATGGCTAATCTGTGAATCCCATGACCGACAGAACAACAATTTGAGTCCCATCATTCGCACCACAATATTTCCTCTATATCCTTCAACACATGAGGAGTTTCTAGTATCCTGCATGCCCAACTCCAGAACTCTAACAGAAAGCCTACCTCCAATGTCCAGTTAAATTTCGTTATTAGTTTTGAAAGCAATGCTGATAGTTAATGGTTAAGAAAAACCTTTTATATTTATATCCATCCGTTAGTTTTGTATTATGTATTTTAACCATACTAATTGTAAGCGGTTTCTAAACCTCAAGGTTAAAAAAATATTTTTTACCGTAAACTTAAAGGTTCATTGGATAGACTGTTGCCTGTTATTTTGTCATAATTTTAGAATAAAAATTCTGAAATAAATGTATAAAAAAAAAAAACACGAGAAGTAAATCAAAATAAAGGAGTTGAAATATGAAGCATTAACTTAAGGAAGTCTTGCCCGAACTATAATAATAAGTGATATCATTCACAGATGTTCACCATTAATTTCTTTTTATTTCTCAATAATGAGCGTCAAATAATCACTCGGTACAAAAGAATTAAAATTCTTGAAGACTCCATAGTTAGGGGGGGGAGGCGGGAGGAATCTATAAACAGCGCCAGGGCTCTATAATTAATACTAAAATCACTTTGAAACAATCATTATTGAAATGAATTAGAATAAATTAAGGATCAATTTAGTCTAAAAAAGTTTGTTGATGAAGTTTAAGGGTCGTTAGTTTTGCAAAAATTCTGAATAAAAATTCCAGTAAACTTTTTGTACTGTAAGGACATTTTGTGAAAAAAGAAATACTAAAATTTTGGTAATAAAAGCAAAATATACGATATTTAAACTATTCATATGGTAACGGTTTCTATTCATAAAATAACAAATTACTGAATATTCTGGTTTTCTAAATTATAGTTCCTTAATTAAGTATAATTTTAAAAAGGAAACAAAACTGAAAAGTAAGTTCAACCAAATAAATGTTTTTAATGATAAAATCATGAGAAAAGTACAAAATATTGCTATGTTTACCAAATTTTAACTCTTTTTTTAACTCCAAATTTTAACTATTTATAATAAAACAACATTTTAGTGTTAATTTTACAAAAGTCATTACCAAAGCACTTCGGTAAAAATTACAGCGCCTTTTAATGTTCCCACAAAGGCCGAGACACGGTAAATTTTACTATACTTTTGTACTTTTGACTATACTCTTTTTCTTCAGTTTGAAATATGATGGCATTTTTAGTTTACTTAAAATATCAATTGATTTTTGAAGATTTTTATTCTTTGAAAAGTTAATCTTGTCTTAAAAGTGACTTGTCAGTGTTAAAAAAGTTTTTAATATCATTTTGAAACCCTTTAATAAGAATAGATTTTGTTTCGCGTTTTTTGCGTCTCTACGGGACATTCAGTATATACTTTATGAACGTTAATTATTCTTAATAAATATTAAGTTATTTTTTCTTTTTTTAATTACTATAAGTACTGAAGATAAAAGTATTATAAATAGTGTATTGTTAAATTTTAAACGTAACAATAACCTCTTATGTGAAAGAAGAACTTTCTCAAGGAACTTTCTTAATCGATATTGTATTGTATTTACTTCTGTGAAATAAGAATAGAAGCCTGCAGTTTTTGACATATTAAAAAATAGACAAAGGTTGGGAATTTTACGAGTGATTGTACAAGTACTTTTTTTTTAAAGAATCTGACTGAACAGAAAAATTGTACCTTGAAATATCAAAGATAAAAATTTCCTTTCATCTCCTTTTTTAGATAAAATCTTTAAGAATAATAAAAAAATTTTGAAACGTTTTTTTAAAATTTATTTTAGAACATAGAATCTTGAGAGAGGGTAGAATTCTGATAAGATCAAGTTTGCTATGCTTTCAATTCAAGTAGCAAAATCTTGCGTTGCATTTCATAAGTTACTCGCATTTGGAATTGATTTCAATCAGTTACGAATAAAATNTCTGACGGAAAGTCTACCTCCAATGTCCAGTTAAATTTCGTTATTAGTTTTGAAAGCAATGCTGATAGTTAATGGTTAAGAAAAACCTTTTATATTTATATCCATCCGTTAGTTTTGTATTATGTATTTTAACCATACTAATTGTAAGCGGTTTCTAAACCTCAAGGATAAAAAATATTTTTTACCGTAAATTTAATGGTTCATTGGATAGACTGTTGCCTGTTATTTTGTCATAATTTTAGAATAAAAATTCTAAAATAAATGTATAAAAAAATAGAATCACGAGAAGTAAATCAAAATAAAGGAGTTGAAATATGAAGCATAAACTTAAGGAGATCTTGCCCGAACTATAATAATAAGTGATATCATTCGCAGATGCGTTGAAATCTTTGTTAGTGAAAGTGCTGCATACTTTTGGGAGCCGTAAAGTTCTTTTATTTCTTAATCATGAGCTTCAAATTATCACTCGGTACGAAACTTTTAAAATTCGTGAGGACTCTATAGTTAGACTTATATATTCTTTGGTTAAAGGGGGAGGGAGGATTCTACAATCAGAGCCAGGTCTCTATAATTAATACTAAAATCACTTTGAAACAATCATTATTGAGATTAATTAGAATAAATTAAAGATTAAATTGATCTAAAATAGTTTGTGGATGAAGTTTGAATGTCGTTCCTTTTGCAAAAATTCTGAAAAAAAATTCCAGTAACCTTTTTGCACTGTATGGTAAAGACATTTTGTGAAAAAGAAATACTATAATTCTGGTAATAAAAAAAAATTATGCAATATTTAAACCATTCATATGGTAACGGTTTCTATACTGTTACAAATTTTAAAAATTCTGGTTTTCGAAATTACAGTTCTTTAATTACGTATAATTTTGTAAAGAATACAAAACTGAAAAGTAAGTTCAACCAAATAAATGTTTTTTATAATAAAATCATAAGAAAATTACAAAATATTGCTATGTTTACCAAATTTTAACTCTTATAATAAAATAACATTTTAGTGTTAATTTTACAAAAAACCATTACCAAAGCACTTCGGTAAAAATTACAGCGCTTTTTAATGTTCTCATAAAACCCGAACACGGTAAATTTTACTATACTCTTGTACTTTTGACTATACTTTTCCCCCTCAGTTTGAAAGATGATGGCATTTCCATCTTACTTGAAATTTTTGAAGATTTATATTCTTTGAAAAATTAATCTTGTCTTTAAAACGACTTGTCAGTGTTTAAAAAGTTTTTAAAATTATTTTGAAACCTCTTAATAAGAATAGATTTTGTTTTGCGGTTTTTGCGTCGCTACGGGACATACATTCAGTATATACTTTATGAACGTTAATTATTCTTAATAAATATTAGGTTATTTTTTCTTTTTTTAATTACTATAAGTACTGGAGATAAAAGTATTATAAATAGTGTATTGTTAAATTTTAAATGTAACAATAACCTCTTATGTGAAAGAAGAACTTTCTCAAGGAACTTTCTTAATCGATATTGTATTGTATTTACTTCTGTGAAATAAGAATAGAAGCCTGCAGTTTTTGACATATTAAAAAATAGACAAAGGTTGGGAATTTTACGAGTGATTGTACAAGTACTTTTTTTTTTTAAAGAATCTGACTGAACGGAAAAATTGTGCCTTGAAATATCAAAGATAAAAATTTCCTTTCATCTCCTTTTTTAGATAAAATCTTAAAGAATAATAAAAAAATTTTGAAACGTTTTTTTTTTAAATTTATTTTAGAACATAGAATCTTGAGAGAGGGTAGAATTCTGATAAGATCAAGTTTGCTATGCTTTCAATTCAAGTAGCAAAATCTTGCGTTGCATTTCATAAGTTACTCGCATTTGGAATTGATTTCAATCAGTTACGAATAAAATAACTGAACAGATTGAATTCTTGAAAAAGAAAATGTTTTCAGCTTTTACGAAAAAAAATTTACATTTTTATATTAAAAAAATATTTGTTTGACTTTAAGAATGCATTTAAATAGTTTGGAAAAACGTTCAATTATTGAAGTAGTCAAGCTTAAATTGGCGTTTTTTTCTTTTAAATAGAGAATGATTTAAAATTCTACAAGCAATTGATAAAGCATTAAATGTGCTAGTGCTAAAAGAGATTTTATTACTCTTAAGCAAAGAAAGAATTGAAATACTACAAAATATGGCTTATACATTGAAGTTGTTAGTAGAGTTGCTAAACATTGAAGTGAAATAGACTACTAAAAGTATGCTAATACACTATTATACTTTTCAGTAATAATATTGGATTCTAATATACCAATATTGAATAAGTTGGAATACTTAAAAAAATGCTTATATACTGTATGAACTAAGCTTAAAAAGGCTTTTGCTAAAAAATAAAATATTACGAAATTGAATCATAAATTATATGAATTGCGTTCGAAGGAAATAAAGGTATTTTTAAATAAGGGAAATTGAAGAATTGCAAACAATTTTTCAAACAGTTGATAAGGCAGGTTTAGATAAGCTTTTTGTTATTTTTTAATAAATTAAAATAAAACAAATTTTTCATCATATTAAATGAACTAGACCTAAATAAGCTTTTATGACTTTTAAATGCAGAAAGAATTAAAACACTAGAAACGTTTCATGCTTATACACCGAAGAGCCTTTAAATTATGACCACCCTGCTAATAACATGTAGGACCACATTTAGCCCTCAAAACTGCTAGCACCCGCCGTGGCATTGATTCCACAAGGTGCTGGTAGGTAGTTTGAGGCATCTGGTACCAAGCTCTCACCAACTGGTCCTGCAATTCTCTCACATTTCGAGGGGGGAGCATGGCAGCACGAATTTGGTTTTCCAAGTAGGACCACAAATGCTCTATTAGATTAAGGTCAGGTGAATTTGGAGGCAAAGACATGACTTGAAAGTCACTGGAACGTTCCTCGAACCAATCCATGATGATTCGACCCTTATGACATGGTGCATTATCCTGCTGGTAAGCACCATCCCCCGTAGGAAAAAACTGTTGCCATGAATGGGTGAACCTGATCTGCAACTATGTTCAAGTAGCTTACAGACGTCAGGGATTGTTCTATGAGAATTATGGGTCCTAATGTGCCCCATGAAAACATTGTTCCTGGGCGAGGAACCACGAAAACCTGGGCGAGCCCATTGTTATAGATGGATCGTGGTCATAATGTAATGGCTCTTCGGTGTAAATTACATGAGCTAAGCTTAAATGACCTTTAGTTCATTTTAAATAATGATAAAAAATAGTGCAAACTTTTGGGACAATAGATTAAGAAAAACTTAAGATGTGCAATTTTTAATCGTAGTGCATGAAAAATTACTGGATAACTTTTCAGTAAAATATTAGATTTTTGCATTTTTAAGAGGCAAGCTAAATTCTTCCAGGATTAGATATTAAATATTATAATAAATTAGTGCGCATCTGCGAAATTAAATGGAAAGAACATAATTTTTCTTTACTTATGTAAATATTTTGTAACGAAGTCGGGTTTTAGAATGACAACATATAAAGAAACTGTCCTTTTTAATAATATAGATTGGTGAGCTGTCAAAAAAGTAAGCCATTCAACGTTTATTTTACATTTTCTTTATTGCTAAATTTTTAAACATTTTGAAGTGAAATAAATAAATTTGGCGTATAGTAGGCATAAATGTAATTTTTCTTTGAGATATGCTATTCTAAATGACGAAATCCAAAACTGACCCGAAATCGGCTGAATAATTATCGAGAAAAAATTAAATAATGCAATTTTATTTTGTAATAGAGCGTTAATTTTATTTACCATCGCTTTTTTTTGCAATCGTTCTCATTAAACATACAGAAAAAAATATTTATGTTATATATATTACAATAACTTCACCATACATTAATTAATATTGATAAAATATGCCTGATTAAATTATTCAATGTGTGAAAACGTGAAATACAGAATAATGAATATTCATACAAACTAATTTAAAGCTAAATAATGGAATTTTGAAAAATATTTGAATTGATTAGTAAATATGACTTGTAATCTAACTTTATCTTTTTATCTATGCTTCTTAAAATTCTTCTGATTCTTTTTTATAAAAAAAGTAAGGAAAACAATTCTAAAGTTAAAGATACTGATATTTGCTCAATGTTTGATAGAGCGAAAGCCATCTGGGACTCGAAGGGATAAAAGTGAAGTTAAAATTCAGTACTTCATTTGAAGGTTGTATTGCGTTTGGATTTAAGTTAACTGAACTTCCTTAAATGTAGAGCTTAATCCAATATTTTATAGTAAAAACAAGTTACTCTATCTTGAAACTTTAATAGAATAGGGTTTATTACTAAACACACTTTACGTTTATGGTTTATAATAACTGTTGCTAACACTTTAAGCATGACAATCATAATATGATTTTTAACATAAACATGAATTTTTACAATTTAACATAAAAACAATTTGGATTTTAAACTTGAAGCAAATGCTCATTTTACACATGAGACTTACTCTTTGAATTAAAAAAGTATAAAAATAATGGCAAAATAATATTGCTTTGATGGAAAGCCAAAGGAAAACCAGAAGTTAAAATAAGCCTATTTTTACGTAATTTCGAATATAAAATAAACCAACGCGCTAAGCTTTCTTTTACTAATACAACTTCTTCTAGATAAACAAAAATTGAATTAATAGTTTTATGCTCCACTTTAATAGCTCACTAAATATACAGTTCTTCTATTTTATACATTCGTTTTTAATAAAAGAAAATTCCTTTTTTATGCACATAAAAAGTTTCCACAAGTTTTAAAAAGTGTTTCTCATGCAAATTCAAATTTAAAAAATATTTACGTGATTGTTTTATTAAAATGATATTACATATTTTCTTGGATAGTTTAACCTTTGATGGGTAAAATATTATTTTTTTTTGTTTCATTTTAAAATTAAACCACGTATTCAAATATTGAGCAGCATTATATTTACTAAACTTCAAGTTTTTTTTTAATTCAAGTAAGTTCAAGAAGGTATTTTGAGTCCTTAAATATGAAATATTTCGTTAAAATAATTCAGTCGGTATTTTTTGAACTGTTTTTGTAAACAAAAGAAGAGTATACTTTTTGTTTCAAAAACTTGCTTTAAATTGCAGACGCGATAAGTTCAATTTAGGATTACATTTGTATGCTTTTGATAAAAAATATCATATGATAACCTTGATGTTTGATTCTTGGATTAAATAGTATATATTTCTAGCAGTTTTGAAAATTTATAAATTGTTTGAATTTATAATTAGGAACTAGAAAACGCTTTAACTCAAAGTGATTTCCGATTCTGTATTTGCCAATATTTACTCTCTTTTTCAAACTTTGAAAAGTTTGACGCAGTTTATGAGAAGTAGACGATATAAATTCAATTTAGGATTTCATTTGTATGTTGTTGATGAATATATATCAGGAAATACCTTTAGTGCTTGATTCTTAGATACGATAGCGCACATTTCTAATAGATTTAAATATTTGTAAATTCTTCAAATTTATAATTATGAACTGGTAAACGCGCTTAACTCAAAGTGATTTCCGATTGCGTATTTGTCAATATTTGTTCTCTTTTTCAAACATTGAAAAGTTTGATGCAGTTTTGGAATTGTCGACGATAAAAATTCAATTTGGGACTTCATTTGTAAGTTGCAGATGAAGATATGTAAGAAAATACCTTTACTGTTTGATTCTTGGGCAACATAGTGCACACTTCTAGTAGCTTTGCTAATTTTTTAAAATGTTTTATTATATAGTTAAGCTGGTAAATATGTTTCACTCAAAGCAATTTGCGATTATTTATTTGTCAAAAAATACTTTCTTTTTCTAATCTTATTAAGTTATTCATGCTTGTTTAAATTAAATTTGTTAGGAAACTAAACATTTAGTTTAATAACATTATTTAAAGATTATACAAGGTGATCCGTTATGCATCTAATAAAATCAGGTTTGGTTTTAAAAGAGGTATGAGGAGAAGAAAATTTTGCCATGGAATCATAAACGACGTTAAGAGAGTAAAAATTGAGAAAAACTCATGTGGGCTCAAAATTTTAAGGAGACAATTCGTGGCGCTGAAAAGTGATTTTCCCTACTAAAATAATCTTCTAAGACTCGAGCTATAAATAATGAAAGAAAATACTATTCCTAGATTGAAATATGCCCTAAGAAAAAAATACGATCCCAACCACGTACAATTTATCGTGTTTCTGACTCTATGGGTACACCAAAAAGCCAGGTAATTTTTACCATAGTACTTTGGTAAAGATTATGCAAAAATTAACGATAAAATATAGATTTATAATGTGTGATAAAATGTGGAAAAAGTTGTAAAATTGATATTTTTATTATGATACCTTAGAGCACTACAGAAAACTCATTTACTCAGAAAAATGCACTTCTCAGTTTTGTATTTTTTTAAAAATAAATATGTGGTAATAAGATCTATAATTTTTAAAACCAGAAAACTCAGTACACCGCTTCGTATGAATGGAACGAATATTAAATAAATTGTTTAAATACAGTATATTTTTGTTTTAATACCCAAAAGTATGTTTTTTTTAAATTTTTTTATTTTCATTTTTTTTAAAAACTGCATTACCCACACAGATCGGTTATTTTACACGGATTTTTCTTCTTCGTGTATAACTTAGATCAGAGTAAACTCATAATAGCAAGATATAGCAAGATGCAATAACAAGATATTTGATTCTCAAAAAACTGCCAAATGATCACTTGAATTAAATTTCATACCTTTCTTATTTCCTTTTAATGTAATTCAAAATTCTCACTAAAGAGTCTAAAACCAACGATATTTTTACACATAAAATCGGCTTTCAAAGGCATGCAATTAGAAAAAATAAATAATAAAATATCATGTTTCATATGATATGTAAACAATAATATGGAAGTCCCTTGAAATTTAAATAAACAAACAAACTATATAAAAGAAAAGTAAAATACAAAGAACGAGTTCATGGGACTTTTTTTGTTGATAAACAAGTGTTGAATCCTTATTTTAATAAAGAAATAGAATTTAAAATTGCTGTTTGCAAAACAATATTTCGGCACATTATTATTTTAAATTACAAATAGAATTTTGAGATATGGTTTTCTAAATAATATGTCGTTGCATTGTTATTTTAAACTACAAATAGAATTTCGCTACATTGTATGGTAAGAGAAAGAAAAGAAAATTTATAATTATACTAATAATAAATAAATGAATAACAATTTGTACTTACAGAAAATAGGGCTTTCTTAAGCTTTTATTGTACACATTATAGATTTAAATAACTTAACTAATCATATGTTAGTTAAAATTTTAAAATATAACATTGGTTTTACAGATGATAATTGTTTCTGATATGCATTTTGCAAGAGTTTTATTGTAAAAAATAATTTAAATTTCAAAGAAGAGTATAAAAATTTTTCAAGTTTTTTTTAGCATAAATAATTTTTGAAAATAAAATTTTTTCGATTTATAAAAACTTTTATCACTTGAGATGTTGTTGCAACATTGTTCAGATGATAAGGAAATATTTAAAATGATTAACTCATGATTAAATTAATTTAAGATTGGGCCTCAATGCTTAATAAATTTCAATAAAATAGAGAAAAGTTTTTTACGGTCAAACATATACTGAATAGTACATTTAACTATTTAACTTAAAGAAACTTACTTAACTAACTAACTTAACTAACTTAAAGAAAGTTTTATATATTTAAATAATTATGTGCTTAAGACATAGATTAAAAAGATGCAAATTTTATTTAGAGTTAACATGAAATTAAGATTAGATATATATAAATAATTTGGAAGAATTTGGAAGAAAAAAATCTAAACTTTACTTCCAAAACTGCACTTGCGAAAAAAAGACAAATTAGCACCTTCACATAATTATTTTAGTATAATAATGGGATGATTTTTAAAAATTATAATTCAGTGCAAATTAAAAAATTTTTTGTTCCTCGACCTACAAATTTAAACATCGACTTTGTAAAACTACTTATAAATTGCATTGTTAAAAACATTTGCAGAGAGTTGAGCCACAATATCGTTAAAAGGATCTCCAAATTGAATATGGTGCTAAATTTAACCATCTTCTATTGCTTCTAAATCTTTATTTTAACATACTGTGGTTCAATTTGGATGGAACCATGGTTCAGGTTAACACATTATAAACATTGATTGTCTGGAACCATGGTTCAATTTAACACATCACAAACATTGATTGTCTTGAATCTCCCTTGGAGGACATTCCCCTGTGACTAGTTTTGGCGCGTATCTTTGCCAGAGCATTTGGACTCAGGCATTTGATATTTCAGAGGCCATGTTGTGAAGGATTAGAAGCAACAATAAACTTCAGTAAATTTTCACTACATTGCTTTTTCAGTTGGGCTGAGTTTTCTGATGGTGCAGGTGTAGACTACAAAATTTAATTTCACCCTTAAAAGAACGAACGTTTTAATTTTTTAAACTTCTATTAATAATTGAAAGGAAGCCGTGGTAACTCAGCTTTCTAATGTGGTAATCCGGGTTCAAATCGCAGCGGTAGCTGGTTAATAAGAATTTTACCCATGACTCGTACCGACCACAATGCTGACGTAAAATATCCTTTGTAAAAGACGAATCATATGGGTTAGAGTCCCTTGCCGCCCCGCTAACCGTGGGAGGTTCTCATGGCTTTCTTCACCAGGTTACGCAAATGTAAGTTAGTTTCATTCAAAAAGTACTCCACGAAGGCAAATTTCTCCCAATACTTGATCCAGAAGTTCTCTTGTATTCTGGATTGGTTCAAAATTGTAAGGCTACGGAATTGAACATTATTATTCGTAAACGCAAAAATTGGGTCGGCTGCTCAACGGTGGTTATAAAATGAAATATTAATTGGACGGGAAAGTAAAAGAAAGAACACAAAATATGATAATGAAATTATTTTTTTAATGAAAATTAAAAATTACATGTCTTTAATAGATTGCATCGTATTTTAATATGTTAAAGATTTCAATTAAATATTGAGCGATAAAATATTTTCTGCGTAAAACACTTTGATAAAAATATCGCATGAAGAGTTACAAGAACCATTTCTACTTATCAATTCGAACATATTTGATTCCAAAACTTTAATAGATTCTTATAAAATTTCTTGAATGGTAGTTCAAGATGATCGTTTGAAGTTTTGCCTAAACAAACAAGACGGCTATTCAGATCTTGCGTTTTATTGGTTTACATGCCTAGGAAATCGATCTGGATTTCCGATGAAATTATTCAGAGTGTATCATTTCTGAAAATGTTGAACTCTAAAACTTGGATTAAGATTTTTAATCGATACATGAGTTTCAAATTTCCATAGAATTCCTATATTTAAGAATGACATTAATTTTAATAAAATATAATATATAGTATTTTGTTCAAAAATAAGAATAAAAGTAAATTTTA
Organism: Parasteatoda tepidariorum; assembly: GCF_043381705.1. Classification (NCBI taxonomy): domain Eukaryota; kingdom Metazoa; phylum Arthropoda; class Arachnida; order Araneae; family Theridiidae; genus Parasteatoda; species Parasteatoda tepidariorum. The sequence continues at coordinate 30,240,131 of NC_092205.1, read as the reverse complement.
TCATTTCATACAAAAGATTATCGAAAGAGTTTCAATTAAAAAAACAGTAAATACTTTTACAGTTAATGCTTCTTGCTATAAATAAAATCTTTACGAAAAAGTTGGGAAAAAAATTGTCGCTTTAAAATTTTCTTTTACTTCGATAAAACTGAAAAGGAAAGAAGAGAAATTCTGCTAGTTTTCAAAAAAAGATTTAGCTTTTTAAAACTTAATAAAATAAAATTGTAAGCTTTTAGTATTTTAGTTGCAATTATTAAGAAAAAAATGACAAAAAATTGTCGGGTTTTCACCACTAAAATATCAATTCGTAGACTGTAATAAGTTCTCGTTGGGGAAAACTTAGTTCAGCTCTACAGAAATCTTTAAAAAATATCATTAAATCTTGCATAACTCCACCTTTGATGTGGAAATTTTGTTGTGTTTTACCTATTATGGAAGTACCTGCTTCATCAACTGACCTTTATTGTGTAGTAGCATGCTTTTTTTTAAAACATTCTGAATGAGCAGTGATGGCTCAGGGGATAGAGCGTTCGCCTTCCAATGCGGTGAACCGGGTTAGAATCCCAGCGATGGCTGGTCGATACGAATTCCGCATTCAGGTGGTGGATGATACGATTCCGACCACGGTGGGGAGGATGTTGCGACATCAAAGGAAAGTTAGTTGAAATAATTCGTTTAACACGGCTGGCAACTCTTGTAATTGAAATATTCTTACTCTGGCTGGTTGCTCGGCAACCAGACGACTTTTTTTGTTGTTATAAATGTGTTTTGTTTATCGTCTGTACGTCAATGGAAATCAAACAATACAATCTAACAGTTCTGACGTAAAATATTCTCAGTAGTAGATGGATAATGGGTTAGAGTCTCCTTGCCATCAGGCTAACTGTGGGAGGTTTTCGTTTTTTCCCTCTCCATGTAACGCAAAGGCGAGTTAGTTCAATCCAAGAGTCTTCCACGAAGACAAATTTCTCCCAATACTTGATCTATGAGTTTCCTTGTCTTCTGGATTGGGTTCAAAATTACAAGGCTATGGAGTTGAACATTAGTAGTCGTAAACCCAAAATATTGGATCAGCTATTTAGTGGCTGTTATAAAACAAATAATTTAAATGAAACATTCTGGATGATCAGGCGTCTGGTGTCAGTTTTCATAATGAAAAATTTTAAAAGATAACAACATGGACGTTTAAAACTCTATTTATATAAAAATGACTTTCACTGGAATATTTTGCATGCATAGAGTAGCCTTTTTTGAAGCATACTTTAGAAATCAAAGTAATGAAGTTAAAGATAATTGAAAAAAAAAGGTGATACATACTGAAGTGCCAAAAAAGGTGATATATACTGAAGTGCCAAAATTACTAAATTGTACTTGGAGAAGCAAATTCGGATGAAATTACCATTCTGTATGGTAATGACATTTCTGGTAAAAAATCATACTTCATTCGGTATTTCAATAATTTATTTTGTAATTTTTCCATTCATATGGTAATGAATTACGAGAAATTCTGGTTTTTACACTAATAGTTCTTATTACCACACATTCAGCACATTGTTATATCACTTATTGTTAATTTTACCAAAATCATTACCAAAGTGCTTCGGTGAAAATTACTCAGCTGTTTGATGTCCATATAGACCCAGAAACCTGGTAAATTTTACCATATTCTGGTTGATTTGAGTACACTTTTTTTCTTTGTGTGTTAAATTTCAACTATCACGTGTTAGCATCTATCAATTGCATAAATTTAGGTGCAGAGAAATAATGAAATTAGTTAATTTTTAATATTGTTTTAATTTTGGATAAAATAAATATCTTAAATTCTGTTTTTTTTTAATAATTTATTGCTTTAAATTAACGGAAAAGGCATTAATAAAAATTTGAATATTGAAAAATTAAACTATTTCAGCTTTTACTTTCGTATTGATATAATTGTATAATATATATTGATATTATATATTGATATTATAATTGATATATTGATATAACACAAAATCACAATACAATCTTTCAGATTGTATAGTGATTTTGTGTTGTTAATTATTACTCTCTTTTTTTATGAAAGATAATTTTTACCATGGAATTCAGCAATTAAATTATCAAACGAATTGAATCCCATTTAGTCATATTATAAACAAAATTATACAATTTTAGTTACATGATATACACTATAAATTGTAACCAGGAATAAATACTATTTATACATATTTTTTAAATTTTACTTTAAAACTGTGTTTAATAATTTATAAAAAATAATTGCAATACGCAAAAAATAAATAGATCAACCAGAATATCGTATGATCCAATGATCGGATCTTCACGTTCTTGTGGGTCAAATCTTAATATCAGAGGGTGACCTCAAATATGCTAATTAATTAGTACAGATGATATTTTATATTATGAAATTAGACAGAAAAACGTACTTTATCTGAATAAATATAGCACTTTTTCGACACATTTGGATTTTTGACCCCCAAAATATAGGCGGTAGCCTCAATGTAGGAAATATCTTCACAATAATTTGGTTAGGAGAGCGATCCAAAGTTTGAAAGTTTTATGTTAATTTTACTTTTTATGTTCTTCACCGTACCTCGAGAAATTTTTTAAGTGAGTTAAAACATTTTTGTACACAACTATAGAAATCGTTTATTAAAAGAAAATTCCATGCAAAATATAACTCTTAGTAAATATTTGCTGTTTTATATGCCAAAAGTCGAAAAAATTTTGAATTTTTACGCAATTTTTTATATAATTTTAAGTAATATGCCATTTTCGAATCGCAAAAAGCAAACTTGAGCTATGTCTATCAGATAATTCCAAAAAAATCTTGTGAAAATCGTATTTTAAAAATTAGATTTCTCTGGAACTCATTGACAGATTTTCTTTTTTTGTTTTGTTGAAGATTTGTATTTAAAAATTGCATGATTTAAAATTATGTAAAAATTTGTATACCCTACAAATCAAAATTTTTCTTAAAATAATAAAAAAATAATAAATATTTACTAAAAGTTACATTTTGCGTAGATTTCTCTTTTCATAAACGAATTCCATAATTTTGTGCAAAAATGTTTCAATTTGATTTGAAAGTTCTTGGGATACGGAGAATTACGTAAAAAGGAAAAGGAAAATTAACGTTTAAGAGGATAAAACTTTCAACCGCTCTCCTGATTAAACTATTGAGGCCATTTTTCACAGATTTCGGCTAACCTCTATACTTTGAGGGTTTAAAATTCGAATCTGCCGAAAAGAGAAGAAAAAGGAAAAAAGGAAATTCGTTCAGAGTAGGAACGCGTTTGTGTCTGATTTCGTAACTTAAAATATCGTCTGCACTAGTTATTTAACCAATTTGAGCTGCCCCTACGAACAGTTAAGATGGAGTCGTAAAACGTGAAAATCCGATAAGGATCAAAAGTTGCTTTGGATAGTCCGTTTATTTATTTTTTTCTTTTTGTGCACAATACATTACTATAATATGCAAGCATGATTGCCTGAAAAAACGGAAAAAAAAAAAAAAAAAAGGTGATAAATAGAAACACCTCCAAGTTAAACCAGGGAATCAAACAAGATTTGATGTTTTTCATTCCACTCTCTTGCAAATAATATTTGGGATGAATTCAAAAGCATTGTAGTTTTTTCTCGCTAGTTTGTGATCCCATAGGTTTTTATTTTTTATTCTTTATTTATTTTACTTTAGATAAGGTTTTTATGGAATTTTATAACAACCTACACAAATTAAAATTTTTAGAGATAAGATTACTTTATTTTGACGCATGAGATAGATATTTTTATTCTTCAATAAATATTCTTATGAACGTATTGATATTTATTATGTTGTTAACTGACTTGTCTTCTTTACCATATAATCCAGCATTATACCAAAGAAAACAATGAAGCTTCTTTTATTCTCTTAGGAAAGATAGTTATAGACATGTCTTGCATATAACCATCACCATTGTGAACATAAGATGAAAAAAATAAGGCGGATAATAAGTAAAGCAATACATAAAGAAGAAATCTGATTTATGCAGATCACCTCAGTATTTCATTAGGAAAAGATTAATTATTAAAACAGTTTTGAAATTTTTTTCATGAAAAGGATTTTGCTTTCGTTTTGTTGTTTATATTTTAGCTCAATAAAGCGTTGTTGATATTTTTTTCTTCATTTTTCTCATGAAATTAATAATTAGTTGTGAGGAATTCTCGATGAAAATGATAAAATACTTTTTTTCTTTCGCTTTGAAAGAAAGTAAGCGAGGAGATTTTTGCTTCTTAGGAGCTGCTTAATAAAATAATTAAGATAGAATGAATATAAAAATGTAATTTTTGTAAAATTTTTTCGATGAAGAATAATGATTTTTGGTCCATTCTTATAATATAACTTAAATAATAGTTTAACTTTTGGAAAGTTTTCTTAAAAATATTTTTTAATTGTTTGGGGAATTTCATTTTCCTACTTTGGAGATTTTTAATTCCCTTTTTATTCATGGTGTTTTGGTGCTTTTATAAAATATATTTTGGAGTGCAGGTTTATCTTTAGCATAAGTATAATAAGCTTGCGTAAAATTTTTTTTTAAAAAACACTGATATTTCAAGAACAAGAAAAAAGTTACTATTATAAGATTTAATATAATCGAATTTAAGCCGAGATAATTTAAAAAGCTTTGATAGAGATTGAGTATGTGACGAGAATTTTGCTAAAATAAATTAAATGTTTTGCTAATTAAGGTACAAGCAAAAAAAATATCAACAACAGAAAATAACAAAAGTGCTTGAACAAATGATTAGAGTTTTTTCATATTACAAAGAATTTTTAGACTGCGAAAAAAATTCTCGTAAAATTACCATACAGTATAGTAATAACATTTTTTTAAATCAAAACCATAATTCTGATATTAAAGGCAAAATAAACGGTATTTAAACCATTCATTTAGTAATTTATCCGCACATATGGTAACGGTTTACCGAAAATTCTCTTTTTCAAAATTATTGTTCATATTACCACTCATTTAGTAAAAAATAAAAATCGGGAAAATAAATTTATTGAAATAAATGTCTTTTATGCCATGTTCTAAGGTATCATGATAAAACTACGAAATTTAGCCACATCTACCAAATTTGTAAAATCATATTATAAAGCCATATTTTATTGTTAATTTTACCAAAATCATTATCAAAACACTTCGATCAAAATTACCGAGCTTTTTGGTGTTCACATAGAGCCAGAAGTATGATAAATTTTACCATATTCTGGTAGGTTTGATTATACTTTTTTTCTCAGTGAATCAAATAATGTTAAAAACAGATTTTTCTTAATAAACATAACTGCATTACTTTAAACATGTTTCGATCCTTGACCCTTTAAAATATGGAGAGGCTGAAATCTGGAAATCATGGTTGCAATACATTAGTCAGAAGAACGGTCGAAATTAAACCTTATAATATTCATTTTATTTTTTGCGTATTTTGCAAAATTTCTTTAACTATTTTAGTGATTAAAAACTTTATTGCAAGTACGCATGCATTTTTACGCAAAACACAATTTTTATGGTTAAATGCTTATGAGTTTAGTCAATAGAGCTGTCGGAGTTAAACCTTTTATTATTAATTTCACCTTTCGCATGTTTTGTAAAATTTTCTAAACTATTTGAGTAAATCAAAACTTATTGCTCGTAAATATGCAGTTTCACGCTAAACATAATTTTTACTGTTAATTATTACTGTTCAAATATTTAATTAAATTATGACTGAAATATTTTTAAAATGTAAAGCATACATAGTTAAGTTAATTTGAAACAATGTAACTTAAAATGGCAAAATCTATAAAGTTTGAAAGAATTCCGGTGAATAGCTACTTAGTGATAAAACGTTTAAAATAGTTACATTTTAAAATTTTTCTTCCATTCTTCCAAAGAACTATGCATCCGACTCTTTGTCTCAAAATTTGACTTAAACTTTTAGAATTATTCTGTTTAAAGTAAGCCAAATAATTTATGCATTGTTTTAACTTTTTAACATCATTAAATAAAACAAGGATATATAAATATAGACAAATATTTTTCATGAAACTATTATTTCATAACCAAGTTTTGTAACTGTGTTCAGCATTTTTTGATTCATTTACATAGTTTTAGAGACATATAGGGAAAATACGCAAAAAGTGGAAATAACATTAAGAAGTCCAATCTTTTGACAGGACAGCTCTCAACTAATCTATTGAGAATATGTTTTGAAGGTGCGGGATTTGGAATTATTTTAAGCAAAAAAAAAGCAGAAATTAAGTTATCGCATACATAGAAGTACGAAGTACGTTTTTGAGCCATTTTGTAGTCTGAGATATTCTCTGTATTTAATAGTTTGCAAATTTATGTTAGTTCTTTTAAAGTTACATTTTAGAATACACTGAGAAAAAAGTATGGTCAAAACTACTAGAATACGGTAAAATTTACCGTGTATCGGGAATTACTGGGAAAGTTCGGCATTTTACCAACGTGCTTTGGAGATGATTTCGGCAAAATTTAAAATAAAAATGTGGTTTTATTACATGTTTCAGTTTTGTACTTTCTACTAAATATGTGGTAGTAAAAACTGTAATTTTGAAAACCAGAATTTCTAGTAATCCGTTACCATATAAATGGAAAAAACCGAATATTTAACCTATATTTAATCTACATACCAAAAAATACTGAATAACCGAAAACGTACCTTACAGTATACTAAGTGTACCAGAATGGTTTTATCCATGTATGCAAACCAATTTAATGAAAACAAAATTTATTAAAATGTTTAGTTTTTCTGCACGTTGTACATTTTGCAAAAACATTTTTTTAACTGTTATAATGATATTAATGGATTAGAAAACATTGCACTCAAAAACATATTTGCAAAATATTCAGAAAAATTAATAAAATGAAATAAAAAAATACTATACGAATAAGTAAAATTAAATACCACTTTAAAAATATTATATATCCATTAATTGTAAAGTCTTTATGTGTAAAATATTATATATATGTATTTCCTTTCATAACCTTTTCAAATATGTCAAAATAAAGTATAAATAACAAAATTATATAAAGCAGAGTATTTCGTTGTATTATGTTAATAAAATTTAGTCTGTTGAATCAAATACACCGACAAGTTTGTCAGACATATGAATGCAACTCAATTTGTAAAGTTACTCAATATATAATTCCAAATATCCGTTTCTTTATTTGCCGTAATCCTCGCAAACAGTGACTGTTGATCTTTCACAAATCATACTACAAAACTGAATAGGAATACATTTTAAAATCTCTATTGTACGAGTTCAGTTTGTTTCATTGTTTGCATACGTGTAAAAGGATGCAAGATAAATGTTGTATAAATCACTGCGTTTTCAAATATTTATTTAAAATAAACTTCTTTTGTTCTGATTTGTTTGCATATATGGAAAATTTTAAGGGTTCTGTCCCTTGATACCACCGACTGAGTAACTAATACTACGCTATAACGTGTAATTCGAAGAAGTTCTCGTTAGGCTTAATTAATTTAAAACTATTTTCTAATTATACTTTTTTACTATTTATTATTTTTTGTTTTGTTTGATTACTGTCACGTCAAAATAGCATAACATACATTTTTATAATTTAACCCACTGACGGTTCTGTGTGTAAAAAGTCATATTTTAACCTGCAGTCTTTTTCACATAACAAAGCGCGTTTATTGGGGAGAAACATTCTCTGAATTTTGTCCATTTGCCAAACCGCCAGTTGGTTAAAAATTAAGTCAATTTTTTGTTCCATTTATGCAAATACTTGATCTTCCCTAATTCTGGTGTGGGGATCTAAAGTGTGAAATTAGTTTTGCTCTTTAAGCTACATATTATTTTGATTGCACAAACATATAACTTAATACTAGACCATTTAACGAGCGATCGAAATCAAAGACCATAGGACATCCTAAAAAATATATTTTTTAATTTTTTTTTGAATGACAAAGATTATGATAAAAATAATTGAAATCCGTATGAGAGTGCCGTAGTGGCTCAGGGGATAGAGCGTTCGCCTCCCAATGAGGTGAACCGAGTTTGGATCCCAGAGATGGCTGGTCGATACGAATTCTACACTTCAATACCCGGCTCGCACCAGCCACAGCGCTGAAGTAAAATATCCTCATTGGTAAACTGATCATGGATTAGAGTCTCCTTGTCGTCAGGCTAACCGTGGGAGGCTTTCGGGATTTTTCCTTCTATGTAAAGCAAATGCTGGTTAGTTAATAAATCATTAGCTAATTAACTTCTCTTCTACCACATGTAATAAAAAAATCTTTCAGGCAGTGGAAACATTGATGCAAATAAATTTCTTTACTTTACCAATTAATATTGTAAAAGGGGATAACATGTTTTTGAGTCTAAGCGTTTCTTTTCTGTTTTAATTTTTCTCAAAATGTTTCGAAGGTATTTTTGCAGTTTTCTTGTAAAAATTACTATTTAATTATCCAATATTTACTAAAATTCAATCAAGTGATTTTATGTATTGATATTGATCAGTAGGTATGGAAAAAAAAATGTATTACTTGAACTTAAAAAATAATGTTTTATTTTTTCTAAATAAGTATTTCTTTTTTTCTTAATGTAAATGTGTTATGTATTAACTTCTCAAATTTATATTGATTTCTGTTGAGCATTAACCTCAAGCCACTCTCAAAAAGAGATTTAAATGTCACAATGGGATAACTGCAAGTGACGTAGTGTATTTATCTCGTTCCTGATTGGTTGTTAAAACGTGGCTTTTCGTTAAGTTAAATAAAAGACGTAGATGAGAAATAATTATATTTCACTTAATTCCATGTGTGATACGGAGCTGTATTTAATTAACATCATGTTAATTAGCATTCTAGCTCACGAGGAGAAACTTAGCATAAATTTAGCACGTCATTTTTCTTAGAAGCAATCAGCTGGCACTGACGTCATAGATCACATGTGTGGTTATCATGATCTTCTTCTCTAAGTGCAATTTATGTTTTTTCAATTTATTTATTAGCAATGCCATTTCTAAACAGTCCGGTAATTTTAACAGAATTTTTTTCTGATTACAACGTTAGCTCAAGGTGCTTTAGCCAATGCTTTTTATATATAAAGTACTTAAACCAATTTTTATACAGTCTCGTGCATAGCAAAACATCATAATTCATAAAAAGTTGATCTTAAGATATGATTTCTCTTTAAGTCAATCTTTAAGTTGATCCCTCTTAAAATTAAAGATGAGGATCTTAATCAAATGGCACATTAAACACATTGAACGTATTTAAAAATTGTTCAAAGTTATGAGTTGATTCATATAGAGCTTGATTCATTCAAGCTTTATAATGTTCAAGGGAAAGTTTTATTTGATATTTTATAACCGTCGGTGAACAGCCGACCCAATTTTATGGGTTTACGACTACTAATGCTCAACTCCGTAGCCCTGTAATTTTGAACCCAATCCAGAACACAAAGGACATCCTAGATCGAGTATTGGGAGAAATTTTGCCTTCGTGGAGGACTTTTTGATGGAGCTAACCCACATTTGCGTTGCATGGAGAGGAAGAGCACGAGAACCTCCTACAGGTTAGCCTGACTGCAAGGGGAACCCATGGTCCGTCTAGCTCGGAGGATATTTCACGTCAGCACTCTGGTCAGTGCAAGCTGAGTGAGGAATTCGCATCGACTGGATTAATAAGAGGTAATCAGGTAATATTTCTGCCTTTTAGTGGCTCGTAACAGTTTTGGAATAAGAGTTCCCAGAGAAGGCACACTGGCTTCTAAGGATTGAAAAGACTATACTGATTAATTAAATTTATACTGATTAATTACTGATTAATATTTTATTAAAAAACCCTTTATTTAGTTTATTATTTAATGAGGAATTTGCAACATTCTATTGCTTGAAGCTTGGCGAACAAAGGTTTTGGCCAAGGCTTGAAGAATGCCTTTAAAGATTTAATTTTGAAACAGCTGTTATAACAGGAGATGTTGCTTAAATATAATCCCAAGATATGGGATTAGTTTACAAAATACTATTTTTGTAAACTTTGCTTCGACAAAAAATCTCGTAAAATGAAACAGAATGTTAAGATATTGCGCGGTCTCTCTTTCAAAGTCGGAATAAGGTTGTTTAAAATAACTGCTTACAAAAGAAAATGTAAAATAGGAAACAATAATATGTTTCTTTGAAAAGTTTCGCTCAATTACTTGCATGCATCTTCTTTGCATTGTCACTGAAAATGCTTTGAACCATATGAATTTTAACAAGCCTTCTTTTATCTTTAACAATGGATTTTAAGTTTAACTCCGTTTATGAAAATAGTGATTTTTTACCCTTTTTATTTCTTTTTTGGATAAAAAAAAGATTTCTCAAGTTCAATTTCATGCCAAGCGTGTTACAAAAGTAACGAGACAAATGTGTGCAAAGTGGTTTAATCAGTAAAGAAAGCGGGATTAGAAAGAGTTGTGAGGAGGTTTGGAGGAAACCCATTTGTTCAAGATGCAGAAATTAAACTAGAATAGATCTTTAAATAATAAGAAGGGATGGAATGCTAGAAAGATTATTAATTAATTTATTAGAATGTTTCAAAATATATAGAGTGACTCCCGAAAATCAAGGTCAGTAGATAAAGAGCAGTGCTGAATGATTTTAGCTGAAGAAAACTCAATCCTCTGATTAAAATTCGAGCGAAGTAGGGCGATGGAAGATCGTTTGATGTCTTTATTTTGGACACTTCTTTCATGTTCTTGAATATAAGGGCTGTTTTAGTTCTTTTAGTGCGATGAACCTCACTAGTCAAAAATTTGACAAATGTTCCAATTTTTGAAATCAGCAGTAATGTGTTCATAGTTGGTAAATTTTAGTTTCTTGTCAGGGGAGAAAATGACTTTAAACTTAAATTTGTTAAACATTTTAGCAATTTTGAGACTGCCTTTCAGACAATACAGTAACATTAAGAGGATTAGGCTATTAAAATTCACTTGATAAAATTCACTATTAAAAGAAAAAGTGAACTGTTTTAAACAAATGGGTTTGGATGCACTAGTACGTCAATTTCAACTTGGCTGAAGTAGAACTCTTTTAATCTCACTTTAAAGCAATTAAGGGCACCATTATCGGGGAAGTTAGTAAATAATTGTTCAACAAAAGAGAAAGAACGAGGCTCATTAGCAAAACTATGCGAGTTTTTGACAGTTCATTTTACAAGAAGCTGTGCTCGTATTCGAAACAATGGATCTAAATAGAGTACCAGCCTTCTGAAATTCAGATAAAACTATATCAGCTTGGATTTTTGGGCGTAAGAAAAATTTTTAAAGATTAGGAATAATTACAGCAATTTTGGCAGCAGATCTTATTTTATTCAACACATAAACAATTGGAATTTTAGGTAACACTCTAAATGATTCTCAATCAGTTAAGTTTTGAAATTTCTCTGAATATTTAACTTTGCCTAGAACTACAATTCAACCCAAATTATCAGATTCAATAATATCAAATGTGAGATTTCAATGCTTTTAATTCAGAAAGATTATCTTTGCTCAGATAATACAGGAGCACAATTTTATTTGTCTCCTGTTGCTAGAGATTTTTCAACATATCTTAGATGCTTTCGTATCGCTGATTTCAAATCTCTCATTAAATTCTCTCTCCAAGCTACAATTTTTCAAAATGAAAATTTTAAGTTCCTTTTTTGTGAAAATGTACGAGTATAAAAATATTATATATAACCGGCGGTCACGAGAAAAAGGGGTAGAGGTCCTTCTCTCCTATGAACTGTTTCGTCGTGTGCTTTTAAACAAGTCAAAAATAGGGAAGAGCCTCTAGCTGCGTACGGCGACCTTACCAGAGATTGGTTTCTACGCAATTTTAATCCTGATGATGTACCCTAACTCTCCTAAATGTTTGTCGAAACATTTATGAGATTCCCCGTTATATATATCATTTTTAAACTTGTGCTTTGCTAAAAACAATTGAACCACCCTGAGTAATATTTTATCTAATGATCAAATCTTTACGTTCTAGGATCTAATCTTAATAATTTCAAATATCATAATTATTTTGTGCAAACAATATTCTAAGCTACGAAATGAGACACAAAAACGTACTGTTTTTGAACAAACATATCTTTTTTTGACGGATTAGGATTCTTGGATTCATAAAGATTCTGTTTTAATGATTTTAAACATTGAAATATTTTTTCTTCTTCTACAAACGTATCGTAGCAGAAGATGAATGAATAACTACTCATAGCATTTGTAGTATTCGTTAGCATATTAGATGCTGCTGCAATCAAACGATTGAGAATATTTTCTTGAGGTAAACTTGTGTCTATTATCTGATTAAAAAATTATTGCAAGCTTTATTTTTTTGCCCATTTCCTTTTCAATAACTTTCACAATTAAGACTTTACGGAGACATATTGCTACATTTTTATTATTGTTCGAATTGAGGGTTATTGTATTTGATATAATTGCAGCTTAGATTCTCAGGATACTTATAAATACATTTTTAATTTGTTTGGAAAACCTATAAAAAAGCTCAGCTTAATTTGAATCTAGATAAATGCAATAATACAGAACTGGAATAAATCTAAGTAGTGGATATTGATTTATATTTGTTAATTTCTTTGTAAAAGTCTAACATTTTAATTAAGTAAATTATTTTTTTGAACGTATATTTTTTAATGTATAGTTTAGAAAAAGTAACGATGACACGCTTTGAAGTGCTTTAATAAAAAAAAGATGTGTGAAGTATATAAATTTCGTATATAATATAGTATTCTGAATAGAAACTTCATTTTAACATATAACAAATGTCTATTTATAGCCAAGAGAGCTGATCTGTCACCCACGTGGCCAACAGAATTGAGGTACGAGTACCAGCGTTGAGTACCTTCCACACAAGAAGGTTTTTAAGTTGCTTTACATACTAATTTGTGACCCTGGACTATCGGAATACACTACTGTCATTTACGAATAAATGACAGCTTTATGGCAGCGCTATAAAGCTGCTTCAAACAAAAAAAGTCAAATATTTCACATCTCTTACGGTAGGTGAAACAACCAGATAAACTAATTAAAATACATTCCACGGTTCATTTGATGAGGCACAACTCAACCACAACTAACTCATATGCCCTTTATATATATATATATATTATAACAAAAAGCCTAGCTCTTATCTATTTAAACTTTTTTTTACTGTTTTAAAACTCTGCTGTTGTAAGTGGTTAAAAAACGGTATAGTTCTTCATTCATGATTTCTTAAGCGTACTAGTTTTTATAGGTGTTAAAACAATTAAAGTAGAAAATGCTTTTTACCCTAACATTTAAGGTTAATTTGATTGAAAGACTGCTGATGGTTATTTTCCCGTAATTTTAAAATGAAAATTCGATCAATGTACCAATAATTCACAGAATCACGTGTATCATAAGTAGCAAAAATTACAAAAGATAGTAATGAAAGCATTTACCTTATCTTTTAAAATTCCTTTCCTTCAACTAATTTCTAAATTTCCTATTCGTTAAAAGCAACATTTATGGTTGCCCAACAAGCACTGTTACCGCAGTTTTTAAAAATACATCTACATAATTTTGAAAAAGGAAATTTGCTTACCTGAAGCGTATACCTTACTTGGGAACTAGTAAAACTTACAATAATCTATTTTTCAAAGCGAATTACAAATACAAGAAAACGCTTTTTCTGTACACGAATAATTTGATTTTGAGAACACATACGAAATAATAAATAAAGAAACAAATTACGAATCAAAGTTCTATCGAGTTAACCAAAATTCAATTATTGAGATTTAAAAACAAATCTAAAAAATGCTATCTTCAGCCTAAATATTTATTTCGTTTCGTGAACTTCTTCGGGTGGAACAAGGCTTGGAATTAATTAAATTGTAGTATTCGTCTGTTTCAAAGCCTTTGAAGTAATTGAATTCCTCCAAAAGTAGTTAATACTCTCTTCTCAGTGATATACAGACTGGTAACGGAGAGTCTTATTTGATATTTTAATGTTAAAGATAAGATTATGGGAAAAAAATTAGAAGTTATGAAATTATTAAATTAATATGACTCTATTTTTTGGTTTTCTAGTATTCATTTAGAAAGAAAGGTTAATAATTAAAAATTATAGTAACAATAATAAAGGTTAATAATATCAAATGATCATTGTTTACTTTTATTTCTATTAATGTGTAAACTTCATAATATATTCCAATTTTGTACCGAATGATTGTCTCATTTTAAATCTTATGTTTGTACATGAAGATTTCTTTATGTAGTAGAGTTTTATTTATTGTAAACTTAAAATAATACTTTAAAATCTAACGTTAAATCATGGATTATACAATTTCATTCTAATACAAAAGATTTAAGTATCAGTATCACAAACTAATTATATTGTTATGTATTAAAAATTGTTCTATTTAATGAAGTTTTATTTGCTGTAAACTTAAAATATTATTTTAAGTTTACCTTACAGTGTTAACAACAAATGGTAATGTTTTTTTTTGAAATTCTACTTCTGTTTTCATAAATAATTAACTAAATTGAGTTACAAAATAACGTGAAGATAAGTTAAAAGCACAGAATTAAATATAAGTTTGGAATCTAATGATTTTAAATTTAACCAATACTGTTTTATGAACAAAGTGAATAAGTTGTATCGTTAAACTTAACGAAATTCTTCTGGTTGCAATTTCACATTAAGCTTTGATTTAAACCTAATCAATTTAAGATTAAGTGAAAACTTTCACCCTTTCAATACAGTAAATGAGATGATCAATATAGTTTGAGTTAAATCATTAGGTAGTTTGGTCACGCACAGCTAGCAATGATTACAATCTGGAGCTGTTTGCTTCTATCTGGAAATAATCTGATAATATGATTGATTGGATACGAGGGTGTTACATTGTAATACCCTTAGGTTTGAGAAATTCTGATGAGAAATAGTTTTAATTTAACGTATAAGTAATCATTTAGAATAACGAAAAGAATTAATTGGGTTCCAGGCGATGGCTTATCACCTTTGAAATATTTATCATAAACTAAATAAAATAGTATAAACAAATTTTATATTTTAGTACTTTTTGCTAAACAATTTATGTTATAATTTAAATTTACCGTGTATTTCCCTCAATAGAAGTACCAAAACGCTGGGTAAATTTTACCAAAAATATTTAGCAATGCTTTTTGTATAATTAACAATAAAAAATGATTTTATAATATATGATAAAATTTGATTATTTTATCATTAAAATCATTTATTTGGCTAAATTTATCTTTCAGTTTTGTATTGTTCATTAAATGTGCTTTAATGAGAACTATAGTTTTGAAAATAAGAAATTCTGGTAAATCGTTACTATATGAACGGAAAATTAACAAATGAATTGTTTAAATACCGATTATTTTGGTTTTATTTACTAGAATTTTGGTTTTGTAATCAGAAATGTCATATCCATACCGTGCGGTAATTTTATCAGGATTTTTTCCCTATAATTTTAGAAGATTTTGATTTTAGTTTATATCTAGATAATATGGTTTTATTATATGTTATGAAATTTAATAGTTTTAATAAAATTTGATAATTTTACCATGATACCTTTGAGCATGGTATAAGAACCATTTACTCAGAAAAATTAATTTTTTTACTTAGCTATTTTTTACTAAATGTGTGGTAATAATAACTATAATTTTGGAAACTTGAATTCACTGTAAATCGTTGCCATTTGAATGGAAAAATTACCAAATGAATGGTTTAAATGCTGTAAAATTTGGGTTTAGAACAAAAATTTACAGTTATTTTTAAAATTTCTTTTTAATTACTAAAAATGTCATTATTAGACAGTTTGATAATTTTCCGAGACTTACTTTTCCGAGTAAGTGAGTGGAAAATGTGATGCAAATTTTGCTGTAGAAGAAACACTTTAGCACTTTATATCTGAATTTTGGTTCACAAACACGCATTTTGTCATTATTTTATTCTAAAGAAATAGTTTAAAAATTAGCAATAGATATTCATATGCGAATAAAAAATTTTTTGGAGTTGAGAAGTAATTTTGTCTGATAACGACAGCCACCGTTCAAAGCATTAATTTAACATTATTACATTGTTACAAATTAACCTTTAGAAATTAATTTCCTTCCAGGAATTTATCTCTCCATGAAGTTATATCTCAAGTAGACGAATTTCATAGAATTTTTGCGGCAATTAATAATATTTTCTTTCAAACAGGAAATGTATAACAAATTAATTTTACTGTCTAATTAATATTTAAAATTAATTTTAATAAGCATAAAATTATTTAATGGAATTTTTAAATAATTAACTGTTTGAATGTCGATGTTCCAAAAAATAGACCATGGACTTGGAGTTAGAATTTCATAAGTAATTAAAATTCAAATAATAAACTGGGATAACCTGGCTGGCAGGGTGCTGAACTCATGTTCTTGTGAACGGGAGATCGAATCCAACCGATCGAAGTAAATGGTGACATGTGCACGCTAAATCTTTCGGTCATTAAATCCTTCATATTTCTGTAACAAATTAGACATCAGGGAGTACTGAATTGGAGATTGATCGTTCTCTGGTTCAGGTCAAAATTACGATTTGTAGAGGAATAAATGGTTGCATGAATGGGTCCACCCTACAAACGGCTGTGGAAGAATTCGAATACCTGACCATAGATGGCGCCACTGGCAAAAAGGAACAATCTCATTCTTAACCATAATGGCCTACAACAACAACAACAACTTCCGAATCATACTTTTTTATTGATTTAAAATTTAAATTTTGAAATAATTTTTTGGTTTTAGTTTAGTTTCATTTTCATAATTATTAGATTTTTTTTTATGAGTTTTAGAAATTTGGTATAACTTGCAAATTGCAATAGAAATCCAAAATTGTAATTTTTACTATACGAGAGTAATATTTAGAAGTTTTTAGAAGGATAATATAACATTCTGCTAGGCATCAAATACAAAGTTTTATTTTCAATTTTGTTTTATCCCAAACAAAGAGCGGGGATTCTATTAATTTATCAAAAATGTCTTTCATGATTAAATTGGATTAAAGCAAGGAATACACTATATTTGAAAAACAATTTTAGATGCGTTAAGTATAAACACACGAGCAAAGAATTCAAATAATTCAGTTTTAAGAACTCCGTAGACTTTGTTTCCTTTATTTCTACTCCAAACTTTGCTGGAAAGTAAATGACTTACTTTTAAAATTGTGTTTTGATTAATTTAATAATATATAGTCACCGAAAAATTAAGAATTTTTAATTTTAACAGTAACTGTAATTCTATTCTGTGAATAAATATGTTTATTGATCACTTCCGATTTGGTTTTCCCCATACAAGGAGCCGATATTCAGTTTATTTATTAAAAATTCATCTTTTATGAATAAATTAAATTAAAGCAAGAAATATGCGACATTTTAAAAATGCTTTTAGATACGTAAAATATAAACAGAGGAGGAAAGAATTCAAATAATTCAGTCATAAGAAATCCTGAAACTTTGTGTCTTCACTTTTACTCCAAACTTTGTTGGAAAGTAAATTGCTTCTCAGTACATCGGGTCAGATTTATGCAGCTGTCGGAAAACGAAAGACTACCGTAATACCTACGCATTAATCAAACTGGGGAGGATAAGATATCCCAATATTCTATTCTGGAACTTTGCTACTGGTTACATTAAGATTTTTACTCTTGAAGTAGTGAGAAATATGTTTTCAAAAATGTTTCTACTGGAAAAAGAAAATAGTAGTTAGTATCGTAATTTTTTCTCTCTGATTATTTATTGATCGTAATATAAATAACTATGTTCAGAGGTTAAAAATATTTTTCTCCTGTCCTCGTTGTTAAGATTACTTACACATTAAATTATATTGCATAACATTCTTATTCATTACATTATACATTATTATTGTACATTATTATTATATATTACTATTACACACTATTATACATTATTATCATGCATTATTATTATATATTAATACAGATTGTTATTATACATTATTATACATTATCATTATGCATTATTATACATTGTTATTATACAATATTATACATTATTATTATACATTATGCATTATTACATTACACTGCATTCAACTTTCAAACTTCTTTTAAAGGGCTTAAAAATATTAGGGAGAACATATTAAAATTTTAAGATTATCGATAAAGTTCGAAAAATGACCCACACATTAAAATAATTTTGCAGTATTTGATGCATAAAAATTTATTGGGAGTCCCAAAAACTGCCGTACAATTCGATAGCTATAAGATAGCAGCGCCGTTTAAAGGAATTTGTAAGCTATCTGAAAACATAATTGATTAAATTTTAGTAGTTCGATTAATTGAATGAATTTAATGATTATCTATCAATTTTCTTGGGTCATTTTTGAGATATCGTCGTCTCTATTTGCATTGATGCCCCTCGACTTGCAATGCCATAATCTTAGAACAAAACAATTCCTGTTACTGGGATTGAAAAAAAAAACTACTTTATGTAACATCTGAGTGGGAAAAAATGGCATAATGGCGGCAAGTTGGATGAATAAGGTGTCTACGCTGTCTAAGTTCAGGCAAAGTCAACATCATCGACTTTAAGGAATGGGGACAGAATTATTTTGTCCCCAACAGCAGCGTCAAATTTTTTCATTTCCGAAGTTTTCAATCGTGTTCTTTAATTTAAGTTTAATTTCATTTCAATACACAGTTTACAGGTATACACTTACTTTGTAAGCATGTTAAACTTTTCTTTTGGGAGAAAATTTATTGAAATAAATTGTGAACGCTAAAAAGGATTTTGTAGTACAATGATTGTTATCAAAAAATATAAGTAAAATAAAATTAAAATAATATAGTAATATTTTTTTTAATTATTATTATATTATTTCACTTTGAATGATTATTATATTATCTTTTAGTTACTTATAATTATTTTCATTACTAATTATTTTCAAGAATTACACCCATGACTGTGATAAATCTTTAAGGATAAAAAGGCATAAAATTTCTGTTTCGATATTTATTTAAAAAAATAATTCATCTATAGAACTATCATTTTTGAAAATAATAGCCCTATTGTCCAGCTAAAAATCGATAAAAAGAAGCAAATAGAATTTCGCTCAACTTATTTCTCTTTTTCACAGGATATTTTCACAGGATTCTTACAAACATTCAAAGTTCTTTCACATCGAAACTTAAACAAATTGAAATTAATTATCTGCAAACAGATGGACATAGTTGGGGTGTGTATTTTTTCTCTTTATAACAATAAAAAAGATAAATACCAAGAAAGTTAGTATTGAAATCATGAACACCTCTAGGGACCACTTTTCTCACTCCGTGGAACTCTTCTTTGGAGCCTCCATCTTAGCTTTTGTAGAAATAAGAAGCGGACAAATGGGTGATGTATGATAAATCTTACTTTTTTCGCTATAAACATACTATTTTTTTTATCTTTCTATCGCTTATTGAAATTAAACAGTAATATTGTTTGTTGTTGGGAATAATTGTAACAGAATAATTTATAATTTGAAATTGGGTGCGTTTTTGCTAGCAAGATCATACATTTGTTTATCTTAAAAGGTTCCTAACTTTTTCACAATGTAAATAAGATGACACAAAGTGTAAATTTATCATGATAACTATTTCTTTTTATTAAACAATTCCGATTCCGAAAGAAATACATCATTACCAAAGAAAATCTAAGCAACGGAATTTGTTTGAAGTAAACATTCCTATTATGCAGTTTAAAAAGATATACTAGTTGAACAATTTTGAATGGATGCAGATTTAGACAAAGCTAGACATTTGCTATACAAACAAACTAGTTTATTAAAAAAAATCTATGTTGCAGTAAAAGAAGTAGTTTACTTAAAATAATTGATTTTCTTTACGAAAAAGTGAAAGATACCTTTTTCCCGTACTTTAAATATTCAAATAATAATTTATTTGAAAATTTTTTCATGATACTGAACTTTTAATTGAAGGCTTTTTTTATTAAAATTTAAAGACAAATAATGAAACAAAACTGCAAGGTTTTTTCATTTTATCTGTAAAGTATTGCAGACGAATTACTTCCTGTTTTTTTAGTGCTGCAATATAGAAACTTCAGGATAAAACTACGGAAAAAACTACTGGCACCTTGATTGCAGGAGTCGTAAAATCTATTTTACCATAAAATCCATTTTTACCCTAAAATTTTATACGTAATTTTTACAGTACTATTTATTTATTTACAGTGATTCAGTGATAACAATGCATCAGGTTTTTTGTTCCACAAAAGTTTACGGTTAGAAAGTACTGGCACCCTGGGTACCGGTAATATTTACCGTAATTTGGTCTGGTAAAATTAGATGAATGAAATTAAGGAACAGTACTTTACTTCGATATTTGTAAGGTTAATTTCGAACAATCATATACAGTTTCTTTTTCTTCAAAAGACTGTAATAAAGACTGTGTATTTCGATGAATATACAGGGCGAGTCAAAACTAGAAGAACAAACTTCAAGAGGAGATAGTTTGAAGATTGAGTACAAACCCGATGACCTGATATGTCACCAGTTTGATCCTACAGTATGACCTAGCTGCTCGCGAACTTAAAACAACAATTTCATTTCTCTAATTCTTATATATTATAGATTTTCTAAAATAAATTGTTAGAAATTCTTTCAAATTTCCAAGTAACGCTATTTCAAAGATATTTAATGATTTGGTGAGAAATGTGTCAAATTTGCCAGTTATTTATGAACCTATTTGAATATAATATTTGACAATAATCATTCTTCTTCTACTTCTTCACTGGCGTGACAGCCCATGGTTGGCCCTGACCTTCTCTAGGAGTTTTCTCCACCTGTCTCTTTGTTTGGTGACTGTCCTCCAGTTTTTGATTTGTTGTGTGTTGAAGTGTTGATGTCCTTCTCATCACTGTCGATTCACCTAAGACGTGGTATTCCTATAGAATTTGATAAAAATATTTTTCTGCTGTTTCAGTGCATTCTGACTAAATGTCCAGCCTATTTTAGCCTTTGTATTTTTGTGTATAACACAGGCTTCCTTAAGATTTATCAGTTCTGAGCTAGTTCTAATTTTCCATGAGCCGTTTTCCTCAGTTCCACCACAGATACTTCGTAGTACCCTTCTTTCAAAATTTGCAATTGCCTCCTCGTCTTTTGAAGTCAATGCCTCTAGGCCTTAAAAGCATAAGTCAAGACAGGTCTTAAAAAGTTTTAGATAAGAGAAGTTTAGTTCTTAATTTCAGAACTTTAAATCTCATATATTTTCTCAGACTATGAAAACATCTACTAGCATTTGTGATTCATTTATGTATTTCTACAGTATGGACATAGTTGCTGTTAAATTCTGCTCCTAAATAGGTCAATCAATCTACTTTTTTAAACTGAATTCCTAAATTTCAAAATGACTAATTTGAAGATCTGAATTTAAGCACGACATAGACAGCCTATCAACTAGAATTGTAGAATCAATGATTAATCATTTGAGAACATAAAATTCGAGATATTTTCGATAAATAAAAGTACCGGTGCAAACACAGGCGATGAGATTGACCATAACGAAAAAACGCTTCCAGGGACACACGAGAGTCTCAATTTTTTTATCTTTAAGGTGCCTTATCTCCAATAGAAATTTATTTTCCTAGTTTTGAATTACCCTATAAATAGAGAGAGATGGAGAGTTAGGAATAATAATTCCAATAATACAATAACTTCAACAAAAATGCTTCCCTAGTTTTAAATTACTATATAAATAGAGAGAGAAAGAGAGCTATAAATAATAATTTTAATAATATAATAATTGTAACAATAATGCTTCTCAGTTTTGAATTACTCTGTAAATGGAGAGAGAGAGAGAAAAAAGCTGGAAATAATGAACTCAATATTATAATAGTTTTAACAATAATGCTTTCCCAGTTTTGAATTACTCTATAAATAAAGAGAGAAAGAGAGCTGAAAATAAAAAAAAATTCAATAATACAATAAATTCAACAAAAATGTTTCCCTAGTTTTGAGTTGCCCTATAAAGAGATCAATGAATGAGAAAGAGAGCTGAAAATAATAATTTCTATAGTGAGAGCATTAGTAAGTGCACAAATTATCGAAACACTTTCAAAGGTGCGTAGAAACTATTTATTATGTTGTATGGATTCTAAAGTTATTTCTTAAAAATAAATAGTTCATTTATTGGTACGGGGGCAAGTAGGATCAAAATAAAGCAGTTGCATATCAATAAAGAGTTATAAAACAAAAATATGCATCTAAAACAGTGTTAATACTGATTCTTTTTAAATAAGTTTATTTCATCTAAAATTTTATGAACTCTATAAAAATCAAAATTTACCACAATAAAATTTTGATAAAATTTTCTCAATGAAATTAAAATATACTTGAAAGATAACAGATTTTATATAAGAAAGAAGATGCTTGAAACGCTTGAAGCAATTTAAGCAGTAAAAAACTTTATCAAAGTAAAATAAATTCCAGAAAACCTAATACTGAAAGTAGTAAAGCCATGACTTTTATAAAAATTAAAAGTAAATAAATAAATAACCTGTGTAAATGAGAAATGTAAATTTTTGAGAGGTCTTATTATTCGTATTGATGGGTGTTAAATTGTTCAATAGAACTTACTGCTGCTTACTATTTAAGCAATAATAGTTTGAGGACTAAAATAGTTTATTTAACTATTTCTAATACTTCAACATTATGTTTTAAGCAAGACTTTTTCTTTGTGTCATTTCTAATTTCTAATATTTTTTAAACATTGGATGAAACTCATATTTCATCAATGGAAACAAGTAAAGAAATTAAAGTCGATGAATATGAATCTTAAGGGAGTATTTGATGAATGCAATGTTTTATCAATGAGAACAAAAAAAATATTGCTGATGACTTAGCGGCAAAATCAATTTTGAGTTTTTCAAATAAATAAAAATACATAGCGTATAGAGCTCTTTCTTTTTGTTTTTTTCTCATCATCTCAAAAAAAAAAAAAAAAAAAAAAAAAAAAAAAAAAAAAAAAAAAAANAAAAAAAAAAAAAAAAAAAGAAAAACAGAGAAAAAAATAGCAGGAAATCAATTACAAGAAACCTGCTTTAAAAATTATTTAGATACTTCTCAAAACTTTAATGAAAAAGTTTTCTTAAACGTTCCGTTACATCTAAGGTCAATACAAGCTAGAGAAGCAATACATTTGTAAGGTTTTTTTAATGTTTTTTTTAAACATACGGTGAATATGTTTGTTGTTTGTGTGTTATGTTTTTTTAACATACGGTGAAACTCAAATTTCCTCAATAGGACCAAGCAAAGAAATTAAACTCGAAACATATGAATTTAATGAATGCAATGCTTTATCAATGAGAATAAAAAAATACTTACTTATTGGGAAAGACTCAGCAGAACTTCCAACAAAACCAACTGTGTATTTTCCGAATAAAGAAAAATACGCAGCATCTGAAAATCAACTGTTTATATTTTAAAAATGTTTCTTTTTTTAAATATAGGGTGAAACTCAAATTTCGTCAATAGCAGCAAGTAAAGAAATTAAACTCTACTTATAGAAACCGAGTATTTAATGAATGCAATGTTTTATCAGGGAGAATAAAAAAAATACACATTTATTGCGAATGATTTAGCTGAGCTTTCGACGAAATCAACTGTGTATTTTCCGAGCAAAGATAAATACACAGTGTACAGAGTTATTTCCTTTTTTTTCTCTCATCATCTATAAAAAACAAAGAAAAAAAAAGCAGGAAATCAATTACAAAGAACTTGCTTTGAAAGCTATTTAGATACTTCAGAAAACTTCAATGAAAAAGTTTTCTTTAGCATTTCGTTACATTTAAGGTCAATACAAGTCAGGGAAATCTTTAACTCAAATCTTCTCCGGAAGAGAATGCTTCATCGTGGAACCGCAGCTCAACACTCACTAAGCTCTTGATACAACGAAAGCCATTTGGGACTCGGTAAAGAATATAGCGAAGAAAAGGAACTGAGATTTTCACTCGCTGAATAAGTAAGAGATAGATTTTATAAGTTTTATGTTACTTCTCCTTTCGTATTTCGAACGAAAAAAAATATTCAAATAGAACGAAAGAGAGAAAATTGTTTTTTATGAGTCTTTTGCATTAGTAAGAAAGTGACACTTTACAAAAACATATGTTTCTATCATTATCGATTTTTTTTACTCTTTTCAAATTATATTTCAATAAAAGCATTGAATGTATGTGCCGATATAACATTTGGATAGTGTTTTATAATCTGATATATGTTGTGAAATTTTTACTAGATCTTGCTGTAAAGATCAAAGCAAATTGTTACTTCTTATGTAATAACTACTAAATATATCTGTTGTATATTGACTTTTCTGAACAGATTAACTTGCGTAACCAGCTTTTGTTAAATTCACAATTTTTACTAGACCTTGCTGTAAAGATTAAAGCAAATTGTTGCTTCGCATGTAATAACTACTAAATATATCTGTTGTATATTGACTTTTCTGAACAGATTAACTTACGTAACCAGCTTTTGTTAAATTCACAATTTTTACTAGACCTTGCTGTAAAGATCAAAGCAAATTGTTGCTTCGTATGTAATAACTACTAAATATATCTGTTGTATATTGACTTTTCTGAACAGATTAACTTACGTAACCAGCTTTTGTTAAATTCACAATTTTTACTAGACCTTGCTGTAAAGATCAAAGCAAATTGTTGCTTCTTATCTAATAACTACTGAATATATCTGTTGTATATTGACTTTTCTGAACAGATTGACTTACGTAACCAGCTTTCGTTAAATTCACAATTTTTACTAGACCTTGCTGTAAAGATCAAAGCAAATTGTTACTTTCATGTAATAACTACTAAATACATCTGTTATATAATGACTTTTCTGAACAGATTAACTTGCGTAACCAGCTTTTGTTAAATTCACATTTTGTGTCTAGTTTGTTACCATAGGTTAAGTCTGCAATATCTAACACGATTCTTTAAATTGATTCTTTAATTTCCTTAAATTTTACTCGACGTAGTACTAATCAGAAATCAGATTTCAAATATATTTAAAATATCTTCCTAAACAGTTATATAAACATCATTTACAAGTCAAAATGTGAAACAGTTTAACTAAATATAAAGAACCATAATTACAAACATTATTTTTCAAAAAATTGCTTCATATTTTTTTCTGAATTATAAAAATGTTTTAGCATAATTTCTCCAAATAAATCACAGCGCTTTGATTTTTTTTAATACGTCAAAGTTCAAATACTGTGAAAATTTTGAATACAATTACGGTAAAAAGATTCGATACTCAGGTTGTCAGATCCTTTACCGCTAATTAAATTTTCGTCGGAACACGCTACGGAACAAAAAATCTGTTATAGCGTCATTTGTACAGTGATATTTATTTAAGTAGAGTGATTCAGTGATTTTACAGTAAATATTACAGCTAAAAACACGGTTATAATATTTTACGGTAAAAATGGATTTTAATGTGAAAAGGATTTTCCGGATGCACCCAAAGTACCGGTACTCATACCGTAATTTGATCCGGAATGTTTAACAGTGCATTTTGGTTTGACTGATTTTCTTCTTATATACATTTTAACTCTTTTTAATCTATGATAATGCTATCTAGAGGATAAATCTGTTTTGTTTATTGACAATTTATTTGTGTATCTGAAATTTATTAGTATGCTCAGTTTCAGAATATATTTTTGTAATAAAATTTTGATATTATGAATAGAATATACATTTTCTTTTAGATTTTATGTAACAATCAGGAGCAAGCCTCCTAAACTATAACTTAAACACAATAAAAAAATATTGAAAATGTATTTAGTACATAATTTTTGTTAGATTTGTTACGTTTTCTAAATCATTTTTATTTACTTTGAAACGTAGAATTGTCCGCTTTTTTTACAACCGCTATAGAAACTCGGATACAAGTTTCCGTAAATTCCATATTTACGGTAAAACTTTCTGTACAACCATTCTGATTCAAACTTTCTGTTAAAACAAACATTCTGATTAACCTTAATTTTACAATATTATTTACTGTTAAATCACTCAATCACTATAATTAAATAAATATTACTGCAAAAATTACGATATGAAATTTTACGGTAAAATGGATTTAACGGATGCTGCAATCATCCGCCTATATTTTTTGCCGCAATTTGAAACAGAATTTTTAACAATCTAGCTTAAAGGAATTTTCACAGCTGTTCTGGTAGGCTTGGATTGGCCTATGTCTTTATTTTTTAGCCCTTGCTGAGGTAAGCCTAGATGACAACGGGACCTTCATTTAAACGTAAATCAGAACATGAACTTTTCAACAGGAAAAAAATCGAGAAAGACTTCTATCATTGGGTAGAGTTTAGAATTTTTTTTGATGATACAAGTACAATTATTCGACTGCCGGCCACAGAGATCATCATCAAAAATAAGATGCCCCCAACAGCATCAGTTAGGTGAGTTTTCACTAAACAGTGCATAACGAAATTTAAATAAAATTTTCTATTTGACGAATTTTCGCATATTCAAATGAAGTACTGCATTTTTTATTAACAGGTTTCAAAAAGATTTTGTTTGAAGCGGATAGGTAATGTTTCAAAGGAAACGTCACAAAAAAGCCTCAAATTCCACTACAAAATACATTAAAATATTTTTAAAAACACGTAGTTTGTTATGTTTTATGTAAGTATTTTTTAAAAATATAAATATGACATATTTTATGGTATACGAACAAGTTAGATAAAAGCAAAATAGTTGCATATTTATATGTTGGTCAAAAGTATGTACTTAGAACAGTATTAAAATATTATCTTTTGAACCAAGTACTCATTAACTGGAAGTTTTTATACAGATTTTTTAAAAGAATAAAATTTATTACAACTGAATTTTCGTTCAGATTTGTCAACTGAAATTATTATAAATCTTAATAGATTTTATATTTTATCTGGCAAATAATGTGTGCAATAAGGAAAAAAAGTGCTAAATTTTATCTAAGTGAAGTGAAATGCTAGAAAATGTCATAAAGTAAAATTACAGCATGTATAAAGATAAAATACTTTATTCTTTTTAGGAAACAAAATTCTCGGGGCTGAAAAATTAACGCAGAAAGAGTAAATCAAATGTAAGAAAATAATTATTTCACGAATATTTACCTTATTCTGACAGCTAACTGATATATAAAAGACCCCTAAAGAAAATTTATTTTTCAAGGAGAAGGAAAAAAAAAGACATGAAAGCTTTTCAAGCTGAAAACATTTATTTTAAAATATGTCTAAAAACATGCATTACACTCAGTTATGTTAAGTTATAAGCTTGTTGTAAAAAATGATTGCTCTATCAAAAGGGATTTGAAGATAATTATCTATTTCGCCTGAGATGAAAGATATAAATAAAATAAACTTGAAAGGGATAAATTCTGTAGATAGTTGCATGATTTGTATCAGTATGTTTTGATCGTTTTTAAACTAAATTTTCAGTTATAGGTTTTGGAAGTTTGTAAGA
Organism: Parasteatoda tepidariorum; assembly: GCF_043381705.1. Taxonomy (NCBI): domain Eukaryota; kingdom Metazoa; phylum Arthropoda; class Arachnida; order Araneae; family Theridiidae; genus Parasteatoda; species Parasteatoda tepidariorum. The sequence continues at coordinate 30,212,567 of NC_092205.1, read as the reverse complement.
GAATTAAATTCCTTTAAATTCTAATTTTAACGTAAAACTATTTGAATATTATAAGTACTTTAGTATTTAAATTTATAAATAAAACAGTTTGTAAATGAATTCAATTACATTTATTTTTAAATTTTTATTTTAATGCAAGAGGATATAATACTAATTTAAATGTGTAGAATGAAATTCGTGTTGTAAATCCCGTCATTTTTGTTGACTTAAAGTTTAAAATTAAAAAAGAGGTAATTATTTTTTTTTAGTTTGTATTTTAAGATATAAAAAAATATAAAATATTATTTTATAATGTATTAGATTATTATAGGTTTAAATTGAAATTTATGAAACTGAAATTTGAACAGAGTGAGGAAATGTTTTGCATATTTCGACAGTTTACACAAATAGGGATATTTTTCTAAAAGTGTAAGAGACTAATACAGAAAATAAGATGTTATAGTGTTTTCCCAGCACGCTTGCGAACTAAGCACTGAGGGTTCCACGTTCGGCTGACATCTGCTCCTGTACCCCAGAGCCGAAGGTCAAGAAAACTGAGATGGGCACAGTAGGCCTTGGCTCTCCATGGGCTGTCGAGCCACTGAGTTTAGTAGTACTTTAGTAGTGCTTTCCCAGTGAAGCGTGTATTAATATACTGAAAAAAAATCTAGTAAAATTACCGTACTGCATGATAATAGCATTTCCGGTAGAAAAAAGCCATTTCTTTGAATAAAAGAACCGAATTATACGGTATTTGAACCATTCCTTGTAAATTTTTTACAGTGATGGTTTACTGGAGCTTCTGCGTTGCAAAATTATAGTTCTTATTGACACACATTCGGAGAAAGATACAAAACAGAAAAGTATATTTAACCATCGCCAAATTTTACCACATTTATCAAATTTTATCGCATACTAAAAAGTCGTATTTTATTGCTAATTTTACTTGAATCAGTACCGAAGCGCTGCCTTAAAAATTACAGAGATTTTTTCTTTTCCCAAAGAGTCAGAAAAACGGTACATTTTACCATATTCTGGTAGTTTATATCTTTTTTTCTCTGTGTAAAATAAGCGCTCGCAAGATCTAAATGGTTTTTCGCATTCCTATTTTCCACATATTCCTCATTTACCATCGATTCACTTAATTAGAACAAAGTATGTAGGAAACATGTGTAGGATTTTGATTTGCTTTTTAAAAAAATATTTTTCCATTATCTTTGCAACAGAGCATAGTTTTATTTTGACACATCTTGATAGCTAATGAAGTTTATTATCTGTTTTAAAAATACTATTTTACGTAATTCCTTAAATATTTCAACTAAAAAGAAATTTTTAAGGAGTGTAAAAACTTGGTCAAACCCTCCTAGTTGCGAGACGTGTGCTAAATAGGAATTATAGGTTTTATTAATACCTACGCAGAGATCTAATTGTCTGTAGAAATGTTACTAGCAATAAATGTTTCTAAATATATACCAAATATTTATATAGCTGTAAAAAATAATAAACTTTAACTAATCCAGTTAGTGAAAGGAATTTGAAATCCTAAACTGAATCGTCTGCAGACAAATCTGTTATTTTCGTTTTAGATAGCTTTTGATTTTCTTTACATTTAGTGAAGTTTCATTTTTCCTTTTGTGTTTCATCTTGATTTCTTGTTTAACTTGATTTGGTACAAAGAGCCACATAAATTTAATTGCTGTTTTGTATTAAAAAAATTTAAAGTGAATGCACAATTACATATAAGTATACTGGCTTTTAGTATATTAATTCCACACAAAGATTTAAAAAATTTTTTATACACGGAGAAAATTATTTCGGTAAAATTACCGTACTATATGGCATTTTTGGTTTAAAAAAAACTATACTTCTAATTAATAATGAAAGATATATGGTATTTAAGCCATTCATTTGGTAATTTTTCTATTCATATGGTAACAAATTACTGGAAATTCTGGTTTTAAAAAATTGTTCTTATTCCTACAAATTTAGTAAAAAATAGAAGACTCTGAAGAATAAATTTGATCAAATAGATGGTTTTAATGTCATAATCTAAGTTATCATGAATAAAAATACTCAAAATACTATATTTTATTCTTTTTTTTTTACCAAAATCATTAACATGTCGCTATGGTAAAAATTACTGAGCTTTTCGGTGTTTCCATAGAGCCAGACACATTGTAAATTTTACTATAATGTGGTAGTTTGCACAATACTTTTTTTCTCAGCGTATATATAATAATGAGATTGGACAGGAGAGAAGAAAGAATTAACATACCGATTAAGAATACTTCATTGCGCAAAAACGACATTTAACCCCCTAACGATCGGTTAATTTTCAAAAAAACGGTCATAAAAGTGCCTATTTTTTTGGCTTTTTTATTTGTATTACGTATTTGATTAGTGCTGCAACTAGTTTAAAATAAACTAACTATCTACAATTACCTTAAAAATATCCTGGTACTGTCATCAGGTGGGTAAAATGAGAAATAAAATGTTTTTCGGCAAAATAAATGAATTAGTTTTATTCTTATTGGAGCGTTAGTACTGAACACTACAGCCCGTCAATATCACGGGAGCGAGAAATAGCGAGCGAAATCTCACCCGGTCATTTTCACGGAAGCGAGAAGGAAGAGGTTAATACGTAGTCTATACTTGAACTTACTTGAGATCTATACAAAACGCTATACATTGTTACTATGCATTGTGAGTCCCGCAGTGGACAGATCGTAAAGACACGGTTCCCAATAGAACACTGAAGTCAAGCATTACTGGCTGCGGTCAGTAAGAGGGTGGAGGACCACTCTGATTAGCCTGCGTAGGAACCAAGAGTGCGCAGTATCTCTCTTCGTTAACTCTTTCATTCCGGCAGGGTCTGGGATTTTGAGTTCCCCTGTTACGGCAGTTTTCAGAAGGAAGGTTTTTCACTTGAACTCGACCACGGTTCCCACCTAGTGAGATAAGTAAAAGGGGTGTAAATGATTCTCCTTTCTCTTCATTGAAACTCAGTCAAGTGGGGAAAAAATGCATGCAGCAACAAATTGTTAGATAAGTTTAAAACACCCCATTCACCAAAACGTTAGTTCAGCTTTTTTTTGGCGACGAATGACTAGAATTGTAAAAGTTTCCTTCCTTCTTTTTTTGTTTTCTTTTGTTCTCTTTTTACATCTTTTCTATTTTTTTTTTACTCGATTTTTTTCGCAAAATCAGGAAATGTAAAAAGTTAAGATAAAAATTGCTCTTCAATAAATTTTTTATTACATTGCATTATTTCAAATAATTCTTGAATAATTAATTTAGCTTTAAACAATATATATACCATTCCTCACAAATTTCTCTGTTTTACCACTTCCGACATCAAATCTCGAGACTTCTTTACTCAAATTTTCTTTAACTTAAAAATAATTTTAATAGTCTATTATTTTTTATTAAATGGAGATTTTTATTAAATAGTTTTTTAATAGTATATTGCATAAAATTTTTCGGAATCTTAAAGATTAAATTATAAAATTTTGCTCAATCTTAAAGAAAAAAGTTTAGATTAAAATTTTGCAGAACCTGAACGATTTAGGTATCTTAGTTTTAAAAATGACAATACCCATGGCTCGAAATGATCAGTTGAACAGTCCCTAAAAAATACTAGATTTTATTTTTTAACCGTTTGACGAAGATGAGGCACCGGTGTTCCTTTTATATATACTTTTTCTGGCTCTCAAATTACCATCTAAAACTTATTTCAGTATTTTTTAATTGTAAAAAACAGTATGATAGTTTCTAAAAAACTCTGTTAGATTATCAGAATTATATTTATACTAAAATGTGAATATAGTAATTTGAACAAAAATTTTAATTTCATTCATGTAAAAAAATTATCCGAAATTGATTTTCAAAATTAAAGAAATTGTAAAAATTGAAAATTAAAGAAAATTGTTTCTTTTAGATCAAAATAACTGTGTGTGAAAATAAAGGCAAACTTTAAAAAAATATATATATAATGTTTGGAAGTGATCTGTGTTTGGAAGATTTTATCTAACTCAGAAAGAGATACGGGTGTTTCATGCTCTATTTCATAACCATAAATTATTAAAATTCTAAATATAATATTTTTCACTTATTTTCAACCAAATTGTCTTAAAGTAAACAAATTTTATACTATTTGAGTAATAATTTTTGATCCCCACAATTAGATTCAGAGAGAGTAATAGAAAGGCATAATAGTGAAAGGTATAAGTTTCAGTCTTTCTCTTTACTGATCTATGAAGGCCATATATTCCAAATTATCTTTTCCTTGCTGACAACAATATTTTGAAAAATATTTATTTTTATTCTGAGGAATCACCTGTGTATTGAATTTTTCATTAAATTTTGAGTGATGACATTTAGAGCAGCATTTTATTGCAGAGTACATCTTATATTGTTCAATAAATTAGTAATAAAACTGAATGATATCAAGACCTGAGTTTTCATCTTTAAGAACTAAGCCTTTGCATAACGTGCTCGCTATTTTGTAGGCAAGAGCATTCGGATAGCGTCATCGCCTTCATTAACTTTAAATTAAATTATAACAAAAACTATTCCCGCATCTGGTGGCCACAAGTTATCACATTTTATTTGTGTGCATTGTTATAGATATATGGTTAGTTTATGATTGAAGAATCAGAAAGATGGATTAGTCTTTTTAGTATCTTTTTTTTTCAGTGAAAAGAAATCTGTGAAAAAATAGAATACTATCATCTTAGCTAATTTGTATATAATTATCAGGCATAATTTACTTAACGGTATAAGTGTAATATTAAGCAATTTGTTGACATTAATATTTGATAATGGAGAATTTCAAAGTTGTTAGAATTCTTTAAATTCATTTTTTAATAAAAATAAGAGAATTTTCCTTCGTAGTTTGAAAGTGTATTATTTAGTCAAAGTTTTAAAATACAAGTCTAGTTACAGATTCTTTTTTTTCTCCCAATAACCACTTTTGACGTCGAATCGGAATTTGTTTCATCTATTGCATAAATGTTCAACAATAAATTAAAGAATGTGGTTAGTTCTTCATGGTTAAATGAAGCCCAACTGTTATTTTTCTAAGAAAATGTTTCTTGCTGGTTGCAATCCTTTTCAGCAAAAATGGCCAAAGAAAAATAAATTTTAGCTTTTACTATCTTATGTCAAGAAGTGTTTTTGTATAGTATATTATTATATTCTCATTACGCAGCAGGTATTCGTCTTACATGCCTCAACTCAGTACCCTTTCCAACCGGCTCAATCATTCACAACACACATCGGGAATTCTTTCCCTTTTGTATAGCGATTGACACCACTATATTCTTCGATCAAGGAGTGCTGGCCTCCTTTTCCGAAAAAAAAAATGGAAACTGTATGTGAATCCTTTTTGCTGGTATATTTTTAGAAACATTTCGCCCTAGATAATTTTTAAAAAAATAATTACTGTCGTAATTTTACAAAGGTTATTAATTTATCTATTTAATTATCTTTTTCTTATTTATTTCTTACGTTAGAATGCTTTAATAAGTCACATAGGTGCTAAGCATTGTTTATTGTTGCAAAAACAAAAGTTTATATAAAACAGAACTAAAGTAATTCAGTTGTTTTTAAATTTTCTCTATAGAAAAAAAGTATAAACGATAAAGAAATTAATACAATTAAAGTTACTATCTGATTAAATTTAATATTTTGGAAGGCTTTTCTAAATTTTAAAAGTATTTTTTATTACACTCAGTTGTTTAAAAAAAATAAATAAATGAATTAAGTAAAGAGCACATTGGAGCAGGAAGCGGGAAGGTGATAATATCCATTCCGTTATATTTATTAACATTTTAAATAAAACCTGTTGATACTTGAGTTTTTTTAAAAGTAAAATGTTTCATTTATGTTCTTTTTTTTCTATATTAACATGAAGAAACAACATTCCAATTACAATTTTACATTCCAATAAGAAATAGTGGTATGTTGCATGGTTAATAGCATTAAAATAACTTAAATCTTAAAAGAAAATAATAATAATAAATAAACACACTGAATAATTTTTTTAAAAATTTAATTAATGAGGTAAAAACATTTCTAACTTCTTAAAACAAAATAAGAAGAGTACATGCAATGTCAGAAAAATCAGTGCAAGATTAAATTTGCTACAACCGCAAAGAAACATCAAATTAAGCCATATTTTCTATTCAACTCGAGCCAAAGTATTGTGAGATTCAAAATTTGATTTACGCAAAATGAAATTCATTTATACGTTGCAAACAAAAATTAAAATTTTTTTACAGAAATATATCACTTTTTAGTCTTAGACTTACTTTGAATAATTATTGTTAAATTATTGGAAACGTGTACCATTGTTTTTTTCGCAATAAAATTTAAAGCATAATATTTACTTTACTGATAATTTGAATATAAATTATCATATTATACTCGATATAATTGTTTTAATGCAGACATGTTTGTATATAGTAATATTTTTTTTTTATATTTTGCTATATTGGAGACAATAGTTACAGACAGAAATCATACGTTTTGGGGCGGAAAAAAAATAAGGCACAAATCGTTAGTCTAGTTTATACTTTGGTTGATTCCAGGCGAAAATTGTTTAATATTTGAACGTAGTTAGTGATTCTAATCAATGACATAGCAAGGTTTTTGATTTTCATTCACAGATAGGTAGCGTCTTAGGTACAAATTGTGGATTTTTATTAGATAGCTCAGTTCTTGTAAGTGTTGCGGTAAAACTTTTCGTGAACATTGTATACAAATTCAAGAAAATTCAGTTGGGAGCAAAAAATAATACACTGAACTCAGCAACCACCAAAAAATAAAATGATTGGTAGAACAAACTGGAAGATATTCGGGGAAATGATAAATCGTCTATTGGAGATGAAGGAAAATGCCCAAATATCATTTTAATTACTCACAAAAGGTAGATAAGGGCAGAATAAGATAGATAGAGGAAGTTACGAATAAGAAAGGTATGAAAAGGTTTCTTTCCTAGTTTTTCAGGAATACGAACTTATAGAATGTATGGTGTCATAAAATTATCCCCGCTCGTTCTTCCAGGCTAACAATAAATACTTTTATACGTCGTCTAGAACAATCGAACTTTCAAAATAATTTTGAAATAGAAACGATTTTCTAGAAATTTTATCCATTCCTCATATAAGAAGAAAAATTATTGCACTTTTTCCTTAATTAGAACACATAGAAAAACGGCAGACCAAATTTAAATAACGAAAATTACTAGACTTTGTCCTAAAAATAATTTTTGACGATAAAAAAAATTAAAAACTAAAATGATTATTATTATTATTTGTATTTTAATGTAAAGCGCATTCGAATATAATGCCAGAATTATCAACTGATTTTGAAGATTTTTTTCGTTTTACTAAGTTGTATTTTTCCATACGTTAAAGATTTTAAACTAAATAAAAGTAATTTGAATATAGTCATTGCAAACATAATTCATTTAGTAAAACATAAATATTTATAACAAATAAAACTATCATACGTTTTTTTTTATTTATTTTTTACTATTGATCGAAACAAATTGATTTGTGCATGCGAAAGTGGTATCTATCTACAATTTTTACTTTTTTAATTTTTCCAATTAAGCTTTTGTTGGTGTAAGTGGTATCTCACATTACTTCTTGCTGGTGTTTTCCCTCTATAACGCAAATGCTGGGGCTGGTTTCATCAGAGAGATCTCCAGAAAGGTCAGCTTCTCCAAATGATTTTGTTCCCTTGTCTTCTGGGTTGGGCTCAAAATTACAAGGCTGCAGAATTGATCAATGATAGTCATTAACTCAGAATTAAGTCGGTTGTTTAATGCCGGTTTTAAAATTAAATTTTTTTTCCTTACTGTGCAAATCTCTAAGTTAGGATAAAGGTTTTCTGTATAGGAAGGCTCTATAGATCAGTATAGTACTTCACATCTACTTAATGCTCTTATTTAGATTAGCATACAATGAAATTCGAAGTGAACGTATTGTGGAGTAGAGATCATCAGCATTGTGCATACGGAAATAATTTCGTTCTTACGTAGAACTAACTGTATTATCATTACTTTCTCCCCTTTTTTCCTCCCTCGTGAAACAGTTGATTTTTATTTATTATTTAATTTAAGCATACATAGACAAAGAGGTTATTTAAAAGAAATAAAAGGAAAATTATGACTGACTAGGACTAAAGACTTTTTCAAATTGTATTCAAATGATTAATTTATTGACAAAATTTGAAATTTATTAAAATTGCTAAAATCGAAACAGAACAAAAAACTTAGGTGACTGTTTCCAATTGCGTTATTAGAAAAAAAAAGAAAATTTAAAAAGGAGAAAAAAAAGTTGAAAAGACAGCAAAACAACTATTGTTTTTCTTTTTAAGAATTTTCTTTAAGAAAAAAAAAAGATTTGATTACATAAAATATGAAAGAGTTTTCTTATGTCTACCAATATTAATCATCAGATTTTGAATAAATTGTTTTGAATTAATTTCAATTGAATGGTACCATTTGAAATAAACTTATTTTATGAATATGCTTACATTTATTTAATGGTTGATTTTGTGAAGTGATTTAAAATTTAAATATCACTATACAATGTAATTTCTTATATGATTGAAATCTTTTAAGTTTTAAATTATAATTTCTGCGCAATTAGATTTTTTTGAACAAGTATTTTAAATTCCTTAAAAGTTCTGTTTTCAAAATCTTTATTAAATATTCTAACATTGTTTAATCTGTTTTAAGATTGGCTGCTAGCAAAAAAAAAAATGCCCACAATATTTAAATTTTTTTAATTCTTAAGTATTAGTTTTTAGACATTAAATTTCATTATTTCTAATAAAAATCACATTTCGTATTTTGAAAAAAAAAATTTCAAGAAGTGAGAAAAATAACTAAGTAGAGGAAGTTTATTTCTTATAATTTTATGTTTCTACTTTGCATTAGTAACAATATATGTCTCTGCTTAATTATTTACTTACTTAATTATATTTTTTTACTTTTATGTGTGGATAAAATTTTTTTCTCTTAAATCTATGGGAAACACCATAAACTAGGGTATGTAGTCGATCAGAGAAGGTATATATGAAATTAAAAATGCATGAAAAATTTGCACTTAATAAATTGAAGTAGATATTATTTTCCCCTAATTAAAACAATTAAAATTTAATTAACTCATGTTATTGTTTAAAGAGAGAGAGAGAGAGACTAACAGTTGAATTATTAGACATTATTTACTAAAAGAAACTAATTAAATACAATAGAAAAAGTGTAATAGAAAAAAGGCTAGATATCTTTAATTTTATCACCATAGAAAAACCAACAGTACTTAGTTAATATTATATTTATAAATCTGATGAAAATTGCACGACCTTTTGGTGTGACAATGTTTGAATATGAATTTCTCTAACTTTTTTCCCTCCAATATCAGTTTTATCTATATCTTTTTCTTAAGGTGTTCCGTGTTTTTTCCTTATTTTTTACGATGATCGCTAATCTCTCTCTCCCAGAAAAAAAAAATATAGTATAATTTTTTCTTGAATTTAAAAAAAAAACAACAGAAAATGAACTGGTTGAATTTTGTGTATTTTTCTTTGGTGACGTTTACTGTGTGCAATACCTTACAATGCCTTTCCGCAGCTATTGTAATTCCACAAGTAACTATGAAGAAGAAATAGACAAGTATTGAAAGAATTTCTGCCTCTGGTAACTGTGGGTTAGTAGGACAGTTTAGATGCCCTGTGGCGAAGAGGAGTCAAAAAGCTTTGTGAAATTTTTCTATGTAAAGCAAATAGTGGACAACCGTATTGTGTAAATCATTACTCAGAATACTTACAAACATTAGTCTTTCCCTAGCCGTGAAAAAAAAAATATTCCTAAGGGAATACTACAACAGTAATATAAATTTGAAATAGAACACTGAATGATTTTTATAAAAAAAAAATGATTACGCATGATTAAGAAAAAGAAAAAAAAAAGAAAATATTTATTATTTAAAGTTAGTAAAATATTATCACTAATCATTAGCATTTTGAATAACATTAAAACGGTTTGATATCAATGAGGTTGAGAATCAATGAGAAATTAAAGTAGTATTTTGATTGATAAAAACTTGATTTTTGTATGACAAATGAAAGGCTTTGAAACATTTTCGAAAATTTGTTAGGTCGTCTATTTCTAAACATTTTCTGAACAAAAATAAACGAAAAAGATATTGAAAAAAGTAGAAATACTGAAAATTCCTTAGAATAAATTCGTATCTTTTCTTACATTGAAATAAATTTGTAGACATTAATGTATTGTATTTTCAATATTTTTATGCACCATAAAATATTAAAAGATAATGTCTAAGTTTCTTTATTCGCGATCAATATCGAGTAACATAACGACGCATATCATAATGAAAAATATAAGTTTTAATGTTATACATTTTTAAATTTAAAAAAGTAACTAAAAAAAGAAATCAGTCCTTTTTCACTTTCAATCCTTTTTTTTTCCTTTTCGATTTATGCGGCGTATTATTATTTAACAATAAAGCATTGGTCTTTATCATTCGAAGACTATTCGAAAGTTTTATGTAAGTGTTCCTGAGGTTTCCTTATGTACCCGCTCAAAAGCACATTAATACGTATATGTACGTATAAAACACTACATTTCCTCTCTGTACTAGTTATATTGTTTTGAAAAAAAATTCCGCGAAAAACTATATAATTAAATTTTGATTCCACTTTTTAATAAGAAAAATTAGGTATAAGGTAATTGCTCAAGCATCATAACCTCCGAAGACTTGAGAATAAGAATTGTATTAGGTAATTAAGTTGAAATATCAAACAAATTTCTGTATGCGCTAACTACAAACGCTTTTTTTTTATTATAAAAGTGTTTATTTTTCCTTCTTTCTTTTATTTACTTATTTCTTTTTTAACCACGGATGTATTTTAACAAGTGCAAAAGAAATGTTAATCAATGTTTGACGGAATTAATTAAACAACTTTCTTGTTCCTATGAATAGCGAATATTTAATGTGGTTAGAGTGAAGTACAGTTTCGTTAGTTTAGTCTATTTTGTCAGTAAACTCGACATGGAAATCCAATATGGCAACAGTTTATTTTACGTTTCAGTTAAAAGAAAAAATTTTAAATTCATATATACTTATATTTAGCACGATATTAACAAGTCAAATTGCTACAAATGAACATAGCCGTTGATTAAATCGTTCTTTTTTTTTTTGCTTCAAAAATAAAATTTCATAATGTGATATGAAAAAATTATAATTTCGTTTTGAAATTTATAGTGTTAATGCGAAGAAAAATTATTAAACCGAAGAAATTAATATATGCTCCATAATTATTCGAAGTTTGCTTAACGGTTGCACTATGACAAACTCTTGTGGCTAAGAGAAAAGAATTATTAAAGTATAGCAGCTCTTAGGAATTCCCGCGAAGAAAAAAAAAACGCGATGTTTTAGTTTTAATTTGAGACAATTATAAATTCTTATTGATTAAATAATTGTAAATACTTTAACATCAATTCTGAAAAACATTTATTTATTTATTTATTTTTTATAAAAAAGGGCTGTGAAGCATTTCGTTATAACACAGGATACGTCCATTTGTTGATTTAAAACAGTGTCTTTCCGTGAAGTTTGCATTAGAAGATAAAATTTGGTGTTTGGCGCTTTCTCTAAGAGCCATGCCTGCAATTTTTAAAGTTAAGAATAGCAACCTTAGGAGAAAACTTTTCAACAATGCATAGGGAGGGAACTAATTGATGTTAACTGACAATCCTATTTTCTCCCCTCCCCCAATGAACCCCAACAACCGCGAAGCTACCTTCCCCACCTTATATACCTGGAGAGTCACGAAACAACACCTATCCGGAGTTTGCATGTAGATGTTTTTTCGTGACGCTTCGGAACTAAGGGGTTAAACTGTTTCACCGTAAAGTTCTCGACTTTGAGCACAGGTCGTCGGGTTACCAAAGCAGATGAGCCATCCCCTCTGCAGAGGATCAAAATTGCGATGGCATGTCTTCGGATCCTCAGGATATTTCCCAGACCGTCGCCAATAGCCCATTGTGCAGCTATAGTGCGACGTAAAGTACCTACCTACCTTACCTCATTGTATAACGAATTGACAAAGCCATGTTCATAAAAAAAATCATTAATTACTGTTTGAACCAGTTGAACAAGAACAATTTGTATACTCTGTATAATAGAAAATAAAATGACATTACTAAACGGCTAAATATTTAGAAGCATCATATGTTAGATATGAAAAGACAGAAAATGGTCAATAAATAAATACGGAGTCATTCATATGCTGTTAGAATTAGCATTCTAAGATCACTGTAAGATAATCGGCTACAGTCTGTATATACAATTAACCGCAAAGTTGACAGTTTGGAACATTTTTTCACTTACGCAGTTTAGAAACCGTTTATAAGTGGCATGGTAAAAAAAAATCGTGAATACAAAATTATATGGTTTCTTAACTATTTACAACTAGCATGGTTTAAAAACCGTACAAACGAAATTTAACTAGACAATTGATAAAACTTATCTTGATAAAACTTAGGCAAAGGACATCGCGGTAGAGTTGTGCTTTATCAAGTGGACCATAGAATGTAGTTTAATTAGTTTAGTTGGAGAAGTCATCTTTCGTTATAGATGAGCAGTACTAACTTTTTAATTGTTAAGTAACTTTATAGTGCTGCCATCTATGAGCAGAGTTTTCTAATAGTCCATCGTCACCAATGTTGGAGCTCAGGACTTCTGAAACTCTTCATGAGTTGAAGGAATGGAAGAAATAGTTTGGTGTCGACGCTAACATTTGAACCCCCGTTCAGCCAGTCATGAGATTGACAGATTTGTCCTCTTCGCTATTGTATGTACCCAGCAACAGGGAACTAAGTGGCTTGCTTTACAAGGTAGGCCTAGTTGGTGTGATAAAATTCTGGTTGTTTAACCATAATAAGTAAAAACAGTCGATAAACGTCTAATCTCACAGTTAACAGTTTGAATACCACCTTCTTTTATTGTCATTTAACTGTTTTGTTTGGATGTGTTAAAATAGTAATTAAAAAATTATTATTTAATCACTTGTTTGGAGATATTTCTAATCGTGTACTTCAAATTGCGAAAAGGATTATCTTTAATACATAAATTTACAATTGAAATATATTTAAATTACCTACTTTTTTAAAAAGTAATGGAAAAAGAAATTAAATTCATGCTAAAAAAATGTTATGTTAAATATTATGCAATGCATTAATCTCAAATGCGTCTTTGGAAATGTGATGCATTATCTATTGCTAGGAAGCTAATTTTGCAACATATTGTCTTTATAAGTAAACGATATTAATATGCAAAACATGTTATGTCATCCGATTATCGGCGAATTTGAATCAGACGAATGTAATCAAATGATTCCCAAAAGGCCATACATTTCCATGTTGGATAGTGTTGTCCTGTTGGTAGGTGATTAAGTGTGAATGAATACCCTGCCAGATGAAGCAATACCGAATCATCTCCAGAATTAAGTGCCTTACGTTTAGTTCAAATATAGAACTAGATTGTGACGAATGAAGGATAAACAATGAGACCAAGTATTTTGAAATTGAAACTTTATTGTTGTACAAATGTGTAATATAGTTTCAGAATATATCTTGCAATTGTATAGTGGAAAATGTTATTGAAAATCAAATAAAGTTTCGTTTTACTTTATATTAAAAATGTATTATCATTCATATTAGCTATTTTGAGTATTTAACATGTATATTTATATTTCTCTTACACTAAGTCAAAGAAAGTCTACATTCACTTTTTAAGTTGGCTACAGAGAATTGAAATATCAAGGGAGTGAGCAGTCATAAGTATGAAAATGTAAACGTTCATAATTTTAAATTCCTGAAAGAAAATTCTTTACTCGCGTGGACGACAGAAAGCTGAAAAAACTGAGCTATTAGTTGGGAAGTATTGATAGTTTGAAAGCGAATAGTTCATATCAACAAGCAAAGTGTTCTATGTTGTGTTTTAACTTTAGTTAAGCAATTTCAACAAGATTAGTTTTTATTAATTGCTCATTCTCCTAACATTTGATCCAGAAGTTACCCTGTCTTCTGAATATGGTTCAAAATTACAACGCTGCGGAGTTGAACATTAGTAGTCATAAACTCAAAATTGAGTCGGCTGTTCAACGACGGTTATTAAGTTACAAAATAAAATAACTTATTATCGACTAAAATTTTTAATTTTTTAAAGAAGAATTAGTTTTAAAAATATTAATAATTGATTTAATTTTAATAAATTTTACGCTAGAGAGCATTTTAAGTAGATTTATCTGAGTAGCAAATATCTTTTGCATAGCAATCTTCGGGGATAAGGAAGTGTTAGCAAATAAGGGGTGTAGTCCACTAGTTTATTTTATAATTTGCTTCAGTTGCACAAGAAATATTACATTAAGGAACTTGAATTTTTTATTTGTAAAAATATATTTGGGACCTACGCATGAAAAAGACAATTTGAAAATGCTAGTTATACTTGTTATCAGTTTTGTCAAGTAGGGAATTTGTTAGACTTATCAATTTTGTAAAAAGTCGTAATGTAAAAGAAGATTTTGAAAAAAACTCGTTAGAATATGATAAAAGACCTGCTAGCTAATATAATAATAAAATTTATCAAAAGGGAAAATTGCACTAGAGAAATGAAATACAGTTATATATATATATATATATATATATATATAACGAAACTCAGTGGCGCGACAGCCCTAGGGCCAAGGCCTATGTGCCCATCTCAGTTTTCTTA
>NC_092205.1:30184337-30196502 GCF_043381705.1 Parasteatoda tepidariorum | reverse complement strand
ATATATATATATATATATATATATATATATTGTAAATTCGCATTTATATGTAATTTAAAAATTAGTATTTTAATGTAGGAAAAATGCAATATATATTAATTGCACACTTAGAAAAAAGTTATGGCCAAAACTACGAGAATATGGCAAACTATACTGTATTTTTTGGCTCTATCATAAAGTGCGGTAATTTTTATCGAAGTGCTTTAGTAATGATTTTGGTCAAATTTACAATATATATGTTTTTTATAATATGTGTTAAAATTTGGTAAATGAGGTAAAAATAGGTAAATTTATTATTATATATTAGAGCATTGCAAAAACAATTTATTCGGTTAAACTTACTTCGCATATTTGTATTTTTTACTAAATTTGTAATAAAATGTACTATTACCTTGAAATCCAGTGTTTTAGGTAGAACTGTCGTCATATGAAGGAAAAAATTATCAAAGGAATGTTTTAAATTCCTTACACTTTGGTTTTCTTACCAGAACTATGTTTTCTTTACCATACAGTACGATAATTTTAACAGAAATGTTCATTTGCATAAAAATATTATTATTTATTAATTGCTGATACAGATCTAGATCTTGAAAAGTTTGTCCACTTTAGTGTATATTGCGTGAAGTACTCTTTGTTAAAAAAATCATGTGTTGCTGAAAACTTTGAAATATGTTATGATTCAAAACACAGTAAATAAATTTTTGAAATACGATAATAGATTCATTTAACATTTAAACTGAAATTGAATTAGTTGCTCACAAAATATAAATGCCCATTTAAACTTAACAAATAATTATACTTTTACATTTGTTGAAACCTATGATTATTTTTGTACTATAATATTTCTACACGCTTTTTAAAAACCAAATTTTTCTCTATTTTCCTTCCATCGAAAATTTGCATTTTAAATAATTTTATTTAATTGGAGGACAATATATATTTTACATCATTCTATTCATTTTTCGAATTTTATATTTAGCCATTTTCAAAATTGAATTAATTTTGTAGGGTACAAAATATTATTATTGTTATTTTTTGAGTAAGGGTGTGACTTTTAATTAAGAGTTGAAAATTTGACGCTCTGTAAATATGAATATTTATTTAAATCTATCTTTTAAATTAGTCTGTTTAAACTAACTTTTTTTTTGCTGCTAGAATTAATAATATTGAAATTAATTCATTTTAAATTTCATTCATAATTATTATGCGTTATTCAGATTAATAATGTCTTATTAGACTTAAACATTTCTGCAAATATATTTTGTTCTGCCGATAACTTTTCTCTGCATTGCTTCCCAAATGACAATGTGGCAGTGATTATATTAACTTTAAGGAAAAATTATATATTTGCATTATGATGTTTCTCATAAGTAATACTTTTTATAATTTCGATGCAGTATCATAAGTGATTGAATCTATTTGAACTGTCAGTAAGTATAGACAAAAGAAAGATTCATTTTAGTTAACTAATGCATTTTAATTAAACACGTAGGCACAAATAAACTGTAAACTATGAATTTAGGATATATTTAATCACTAATTGTAAGGAAAATATGTAAATCTTAATGAATAGTAGTAGAAAAAAAAAGAAAAACATATTAAAACCATTTTCTATGCTTGCTATTTCAAGAAGGTGCTTCGAAGAAAATATATTTTTATGAAAAAAAGAAAAAAACGACTATAGGGTTTTTAACAGAAATTGCACGCGTACTAAAATTTTTAAAGTCAGAAAAAAACATTTTTTTTTATGTATTCATAGTCTCCATTATTCTAAAATTATTACAGAATTTTATATTTATATATCATGCACATTTTCTTCAAAATTTAATAGGATACCCACTTTTTTTACACAATTTTAGTTTCCTAATTAAAGTCTTTTTGCTGCTATTGTTTCTATTGTTGCTATTGTTTTTCTGGAGAAGCCAAGATCACCTGCCATTGAACGAGCGAATTAAGTCAGGTGGGAGCGCCTTTCACTTGACAAGCGAGCAACGCTCGAGTTAATGTGCGATTTAGCTCAGAACCCCGAGATAGATGGCAGCACCACTCATTCGTGAGGCTGCTTCCACAATTTAGACACATATCTAAGGAGGAAAGAAATTTCTCCAGATCTTTGTACCGGTGGTACTGCTCAGTGAGCAACCACAGGACAATCAATTCCACAGATTTTACGAGCATGTTTATCACATGTACGCAGTGGATCTTAGTTGATTTGAGAATCGAAGTCTAGCTTCTCCGAACCAAAATCTGGTGTTCTAACCACTAGGTTACTACAGTCCTCAATCCATTTTAAGTGTTAAAGTCTTTTTAGACTTGTTTACAGAATGCTATGATCCAATATGAACAAGATTTATCTCGTATAACTTGAAAGTTTTCATTTTTTATTTTTAAATTTTATTTTTTTAAAAAAAAATATATATAATTGGGTATATATTACCTACGTCACAACATCCTTTTCCTTTGTGTTATTCTTAGTAAAAATGCTTCTGGGGATGGTAACCGGTGTTTATAATGAAAATCAGTTTCTTATTGGGAATAGTGTTTTTTTTCTTCATCTTATTATACCCAAACAATATGCTTTTATAAATTTAATGCTAATGACAGTGTAATATATTTGGATTAATAACTTTAAAATACTCTTCAAAACTTCTAGATTAGAAATGAATAAACTTACTTGAACACTGAAAAGTATAAAGGTACGTAATACAACTTTCTTTTTTAAATTTTAGTCAGAAAAATTAATGAAATTCGGTAACTGGATTCTGAAGATCAAATATCTAATAGGTTCGTAAAATTGCTAATTCTTTATTTAATTATGTAACATTAACATTTTATTTTAAGAATGCAATTTTATGCAATTGAGGGTGAGCCAGGCGCAAAAATTAATTAAATTAAATTAAACTTTATGCTTCCTAGTACTGTTGTTATGAAGAATATTGTTTTTAAATTTTGAGAAATGCATCCGGTATACAATTATTGCCAGAATATTTTTCGATTCAATGGTAACTTCTGAAGAGTGAACTTATTATTCAAAAATGTATGATTTCGTAGAAATTTATAATTTCTTTTCTTTATTTGAAATTCAGTAAACATATTTGTCGGTAGAATACATGAGATCTAATCAAAGCTTTTCGAAAGTTCACTCCTGTGATTTCGAATTCATGTGCTATCATAAATTATAAAGCAAGGAATGTATCAGATATTAAATACTTTAATACGGGATTACAATTCAAACTACGAGGAAAATTTCTTAATATTTCTCAAGAGGATAATGGAAGTCCTGAATTTGAGCGATAATGAAATGTGTGCTTAGATTAATGCTCGAAAATTAATATACAGTTGAGGACAATGGACCATGCAAAGTTTATCCAGTACTTCGTTCATTTTAAATGATTAATACTGATTCTAATACAAATGTATCTGACTAATTGCTTTTACCAACTAATTATTTTTTAAAGAAAATACGATAAAAATAAATTATAATGATCGTAAGGCATGACGGTTGGGCTATGTGACAAACAGCTTTATACAAACATGCAGCTTTATATCAAATTATTATTGTTATTAAAATGGCACAAGCTTGCAAAAGTCTAGTTTAGAAAAAGTCAATGCAATGTAATGACGGATTTTTATAATTTTAGACGTGCCGATTTTAAATGTAGAATTCTTTTTATTAGTCACTTAAGGAATTTTTATGAACTAAATTTGAATGCCTAGAAATAAAACCTATATTAGGGTACTACAGAAATTAAACTGTTGCCATATACATGCAAATGGGGTATTGTTTCTGATGTGCAAAAAAAAATAAACAGTGCACCCTGACAAAACTTTTTATTTAATGATTGCATCTTCACATTCGATAGAGGACGCCTTACCACGGGAGATACTTTTCATCACAAATCCTCTTTCTCTATATAACTAATTTAAAATTTAAAGCCTAAAAAAGTGAGCTCTGACAGAATAATCCACGAAGTTTCAAATAGTAAATAGAAATTTCAAAAATATCAAAATGAAAACAAATTATGCGAAGACATCTAAAGAAAACGAAACGGGAAAGTTCACTTCCAAAACTTTCTTGCTTTTTGATATTTCGAAATTCTTTTTTCAGAAATTGAAACTTCGTGACAGTGCGTCAACTTTCTTTTTCTGTACTTAAAACTCTAAATTAGTTATGGAGAAAAAATAGAATTTGCGATGAATAGTTCCTGTTACGGTATAGAGTATCCTCTTTATGGTTTGAGAGGGTGATGTCAGATATGCTAATTAATTAGTGCACACGATATTTTATGCTATGAAATCAGACACAAAAACGTACTTTCTCTGAATAAACATACCTTTTTTCGACAGATTCGGATTTTTAGCCCCGGGTGGATCATAGATAGTAGCAGCAGCAATTTCGGAAATATGGTCCCTATAGTTTGGTCAGGAGAGATGTTCAAAATTTGGAGCCCTAAATGTAAATTTTATTTTTTGCGCATTTCGCCATCTTTCGTAAATTTTTTAAGCGAATTTAAGAATATTTGTCCATAATTATAAATTTTGTTTCTCCACAGAAACTTCTGTGCAAAAAATAACTTTTAGTAACTAGGGTAAACTAACCAGTCAATAAACACTTTAGCCTAGCTTCTCTTCAGAAAAATCATAAAAAATTCCAAATTTGTAATTTTATTTATATGACAGTGTCAACATATTTTTTATTCAATACTAATTACATAATTTGTATGTACGTACAACTTATGTAAGAAGGAGAAAAGCCTACCAGCACGTGTCTGAGTTTGATGGAGGTGAGCATTTTCCATGATGTCCCCAAACAGGGATGCGACCATCCTGATACTGTATACAGAACCTGGATTCGTCTGAAAAGACGACGTCATTCCTTTCCTGCGTCCAAGTTCGTCGTTGATCACTCCATTGGAAGCGCTCATGTCTGTGATGCAGCATCAAGGGTAGCCGAAGGCATGGTCACCGTGCTGACTATCCATGTTGCTGCAAACGTCATCGAATTGCTCGTGCAGACACTTGTTGTCTTGCAAATGCCCCCATTTGTTGACTCAGGGTTCATGTTTGGCAGCTTGCATTGGGCATTGTCACCTGGAGTAATGGTATAGAATGCCATTGGATACACGTCTCGATTACCTCTTGTTCGCAATGCTGGCACCTTGAACAGCAGCGGTTACGTTTCTGATGTGTTAGGTCTAGTCCATAACGCTACGTTTCAGCAGGACAATGCACGACATCGTGCTGCCCGCATTGTCCTGACCTTTCTCGACACAGAACCTGCTCGCCTGTTGCCCTGGCCGGCACGTTCACTTTATCTCTCAAAAATTGAAAACGTCTGGTCAATGGCTGACAAACCATTGACAAATGGTTGCCGAACCATTGTCACTACGGTCAATGAATTGTGGCATGATGTTGAGGCTGCATGGAATGCTTTACCCGTTCATGCTATCCAATCTCTGTTCGACTCGATGCCCAGGAAAAAAACTGCTATTATTGCTATCAGGGGAGGCTGCTCTGATAACTGAATCCTGAGGATCCGTACATCCAAATATCCTGAAAATTTAATTCCTTGTTTCTCCAACTATAATATATGTGCTCAATAAATATCATTCTGTTATTTGCATTACTTTCTGGTGCAGCAATATTAATGGCCAGTAGTGTAATTATAATTCTTTTCCTATATTTAGCAATTAAATTAACATTTTGAAATGAAGTTTTTTTATGAATTATTCATGCAACATTTAACAGAATTTTAGGTGCCCTCTATATCGCAGAAATGTTAATTATCTTAGAGCCATGTAAAATCATATTTCACACATACTGTGCATTCACTGGGAAATCTATTTCCAGTGAAGAAACATGCTTGTTCCTTCACTGGTTAGAAGTTGTTTTTTGTATTTTTAGCAGAAGTTTGATGTACAATATGACTAAAAATGCAAGAAAATTTAAAAAAAAATTTCTTGATTAGCTTGGAAAAATCCCAGTAAAAGAACACTTGTTCATTCATTGGTTTTTCATTGTTTGGTAATCCAGTTAATAAACATCCCCTAATCTCAGTACTTGCTAACCCTATGATGCCTAAAATAAATAAAAGGTAACTTCCCTAATCATATTTTGAGTTCTCTTTTTCACAATGAAAAAAATAAAACTATTAAATGCAATTAATTGTATTTTAAACGGATAACTACAAACACTGACCTTATAATTTTGTCAAAGAAATAAGGTGTTGCACAGATACTTACAAATTCAAAATATTTTCCAGAGAAGACAATATGACCAGGTAACTCAATACATTGTCTGGTGACTTCCTCTTATTAGGTATTAAGCTACTGTTACCAATCAATCTACTTTTAAAATCTCATTTTTTAAAAATATATCTGAAATATTCATTCCCTAGGGTGTGTTCCTTCACTGATTGGTTTACCTATTTATTATTTTTGTTTCTTTATTTAATAATAGTTGAAAAAATCTTGAATTCTAAGGTATGCAATTTTTACATCATTTTCAGGAATATAATTTTAAATGGTATTAAGAATGTATATTTGTAAAATTGTTCTTAGTTGCGTGAATATTTAAGCTAGGTTTACTAAATTTTGTGACATTATTTCATTTAATAATCACCGTAATTGACATGAGTTTCCAGCTTATCAATTATTTCTAGGATATAGCGGGTTTCTAAATTCTCTAAAAGCTTTAACTTTTATTGATAAATATGTGAAACTGCATGGCTTAAAAACTTCCAAAGTTTTTAAATAATTGAATATGAAAATAAGAAATATATAGAAAAATGTGTTAGTACAAAAGTGTTTCCATTATTTTGCTCAACCCCTGTATCTTAAAGATAAAACACAAGCTAAAGTAAAAGAACTATTCTGAGAAAGAAAGAAAGTTTTCGGTAAGTTTAAGTAATAACTATAAACATCATGAAATATTGGAAATGTTGACTTTTGAATAAATTCATATAAAAAAAACAACTAAAAATAAGGTTCTGTTTTCAGTATAGTTATTGAAAACATACACATAAGAAAAAATGAAAATTTTATTCTAGTGAAAAATGTTTATTTGAACTTGTTTTTCTTAAGTATTCCCACTTCGAACATAAAGTATCTCGTCGAAAATAAAATGTATTTCATTTAAAACGAATGCAGGCGTTACCTTTATAGGCATGCACCTTCTCTTAAGAATTATTACTTAAAAATAAAATAAAGTGTGTTAAAGTATTTTATTTAACTATGTATATGAAAAGTATAAATTCTACTGAATGTCGCTATCCAACAGATGAAATTTCCTCCGAAAATATTGTAAAACGTACTTATATTTAAAATGTATTATAAGTATAAGGATTAATAATATTTTAGATCGACTTAATGTCAACTTTGTGTTTTCTCATTAAAATTGCATTCCTTAAAAAATTTTGCAAAAATTCATGAGACACTAAAAAATGTTTTGACTATTATTAAATAAAATTATAAGAAATATGAAATCATAATTGAAATTTTTTTTGCACGAAACTAACTTTAAAATTTGTTTATTACAGCAAATTGTTTCGATTCGCTTAAAAAGCTTTCAATTATAACGAGATATGCAAAAGTGAAATTTAACGTTATGGTTTCAAACTTTCAACCATTCTCGTGACCAAACAATTGGGACCATATTTTGCAGATTGCAGTTAAGAGTCAAGAATCCATATTTGTCAAATAAAAGATGTGTTTATTCAGAAAAAGGACGTTTTTATGTCTGATTTCCCATTTCATTTCGTCAGTACTAATTAATAAGCATTTTAAATTTAGACTTTTGAACCATTGAGATTCTAATGTGTGAAAATCCGATCATTAGATCAAAAGTTATAAAGTCGTTTACTTTTTTGCCCATACTTTTTTACTTTTTTGCTCATACTTTTTTGCAACAGCACGCTGATCAAATAGTATCACAAGAAAGAAATAAAACATTAATTGTTAGTTATGTGAATTCAATTATTCACCACTTGAATAAATCATGTAAAAAACAATAAAGCGGATTTAAGGACTTAAAAGTGTAGTCACGTACTCTAAAAATATAGTAAACACTGACACAGTGTTCACAGTGTCTACGATAAGTGTTCTGTAAAGTGAACACATTAAAAAGTAGTGGAAACTTAAATTACAACATTCGCCTGTATTACAATAGCGTAATAATATAACTTGAATATAAATAATAATAAAACTTAAGCGAAATTTTTTTTTATTCTTTTATATTATTTCAATCATTTTCAGCATCTTACTAAAATATGTAAAATTACTTGGATAAAAAAACATTCCAACTATTTAAATTAAAATCTTATATTTTGTTTTATATTCCAAACATTTCAGCAAATCTAATATAAAAATTATTGAATGCTTCAATGAGAATGAAAATTCTTGTTTGAGAACCATTTTTGTTTAAAAAGTGTAATAAAAAAGCTGTATTTTAAAATAATGTATTTAATTTTATCAATGAAAATAAAAAGTTCTTTCTGGAAATATTTTTTCATTTGAAGAATGTTTTCAATCAGTTATAGAATTCGTAATATACGGCTGTTTGTTTTAAAGCTCTTTTCATTTTCAGTTGAAAATTTAACATCTTTTTTGCGAAGTTTAAAATGTGAAAGCTTTTTTTTTCTTTTCTTACATTTATGTAAATATTAACGAAATTATTTTATGCACGAAACAAAGTAGTGAATTGAATACAAAAGCTTGTGTTATATTATATTTTAAATCAATAGGAAATACTTTGAATCAAGAAGAATTTGTTTTGAATTATGAAAATTTAAATATTTGTTTTTCTTTAATTTAAATAAAACATTTCGAGCATAGGAAAAGCAGCAGTTACCGATTTCTTAAAATAATTACAAAAATGTGAAATAAGTATGAGCGTATATCAAAAAATAGTAAATAAATGTTTCATATTTCCTTTTACCATACCGAACTTAATAGTAAATTTACTGCTTTTGTTTTAAAGTACTTATTACTAGCTCATGCTTGTCCATGCATTCCAGCTTATGTTTGTCAAGAACTATTCAGAAAATTATTTTGTTCTTCTGCGTTACTTTTGCAAGCATTTATATCTTATTTTTTAATTTAAACTATAGTCCTATTTTATTTATGACTTTTTTATAATTTAAAAAAATGATTTTTATAATTTGAAACTTACTTTATATTAGTTTTGCGCATTGAATTCGCATAACTTTTTTTATCGACTTTTAAACAAATTATCGAAATCTTCTGGCTGATGCTACTTTTCAAGCAATGAAACTAACTGCTCTTTAAAAGCAGTTGTTCCAAAAAGTATTGATGATTTGAAAAATGAATTGAATAAAAATTTATGTAGGGAGACGTGTACCGTTTTCTGAAATCAGTTAATAAAACGAGATTTGAACTTTTAAAAAAATGTTTTTTAAATGACCACCATCCGCAGAAAAAAGTAGAAACATGCTGAGGACAGAATAACCGTCGTCCATGAGCAAATATTTAGTTATGATAGCAGTTTTGAAATCAGCAGCACCATATTTCGAAATATATTGTACTTTAGTGTGATATTTGAAGAAAATAAACTTTTGTTCTGCCTAAACAAAGCATATAAAACTATTTCTGTTGTTATTTCAGTCGGTTCAGTCAGTTTTCTTTAAATATCTGACTTTTTTGAAATTCAATTTCTCATTAACTATTCAACCAATTTCGCTCACATTTTGTATTCAGCTATGCAAAATTATGCTCTTTAAAACGATGCAAAAAATTGCATACCTTACAATTCAAATTTTTTTTAACTATTGTTAAATAAAATTACAAAAAATAATAAATATTTACTAAAAAGTTATTTTTTGCACGGAATTATCTTTGGATAATAAAATTTTATAATTGTGTGCAAATATTTTTCAATTCGCTTAAAAAGTTTGTGAGATATAGCGAAATATGCATATTTAAAGGGCTCAAACTATGGAGCGCTCTCCTGATCAAACTATTGGAACCATATTTACCAGGTTGCGACTACCCTCTGCTATCAAAATCCATCGAAAAAAAAATGTTTGTTCATAGAAAGTACGTTTTTCTGCCTGATTTCGTAACTTAAAATATCGTCTGTACTTATTAATTAACATATTTGAGGTCACCCCTTCGAACCATAAAGTTATTCAGGGATGGTACGTGTTTTTACTCATTGTACATACGAATAGACACTTCAATCTTTCTAAATTATTCTACCCTGCTAATATTCAATAACATGAAGTAATATGAAGTAATACCATGAATATGTTCAATAAGATGAAGAATTAATCTAATTTCATTTTCTTACAAAATATCTATTTCATCAGGGCAAGATTTGTCATTTGAATTGCTTTTCTTCAAATGTTTGTTTTGATCTCTAGGTAAGTTCCTAAACCTAATAATATTTTTAATTGGAAGACATACATCTTCTTTAATATTTTCTTCAAAAACATATATTCATATCTTCATATTTTGTACATCATTCATAATTTTTTTTAATGCCAATCATTTGTAGAAACTAATATAAAGTTAAAGTTTTTTAAAATATGTATTTTATGAAGACATCTTTAATATTTTATGAGAAATATTGTTTTATAGCTCCTATGAGAGTATTTAAAGAAAAAGTAAAGTAGAATATGTTTGTACCATTCCAGCACTGATGCCTTAAGAATCCCGGTTTCAATGAATCTTTTCAGTAGCAATGGATTTATTAATGACCATAGTACTTGTTTTCTCTGGTCTTGAGAGATCCAATATTAGTACACATCCTATTTGTTCACTGCCTTTTTCTTTAAAATGTGTATAGCACATTTTTTTTTAAAAATAAAAGTCAATGAGTAATGTCATACTTACATTATGCACTAAACAATTAGTTCTGTGGATAAACTTCTAAAACGTCTTTCATCTGAACAAAAAGTTGAAACAATGCGTAATTTTATATTTTCTAGAAAATAAACCGTAATGTTATTGTTATCACCATGAAAAATAAAAACATAAAAAGTAAAAATCTTTCA
This sequence comes from Parasteatoda tepidariorum, assembly GCF_043381705.1. Lineage (NCBI taxonomy): Eukaryota > Metazoa > Arthropoda > Arachnida > Araneae > Theridiidae > Parasteatoda > Parasteatoda tepidariorum. The sequence goes on along the minus strand of NC_092205.1, from coordinate 30,185,491 downwards.
TTCATATTTAAGAAAAGTAAATTAAAAGATAATGTTTGTACTTAAATCTAAAGTGAACTAGGTCATAGTTTCAAATTGTTTGATTCTCCAATTAAAAAATCACAAGATCGATCTAACAAATCTGATATTAATTAAGTATCTTTAGACTATTATTATTTTCTTTTAAACCAGAAAAAATACTTCAAAACGATTAAAAAAAATCTAGTACGCAATGTACAATAAAGGCATTTTTCACTCTATCTTAGTTTTTTTCCCATTTTAAACAGTCTTTATTTTTAAAACTAATGAGATTATTGATAATAATGAGTTTTAGAATTTTTTCAAAATTTTTAATTAACTTTCCCTCTATATTATCTAGAGTGTCGGGAACTTTTAAATCAACATCTCACGTAATAAGTTTTGATTTTGAAGTTTGGATTATTTTTAATGTTAGAAAGATCTTAAACTAAAGAGTTTTTCAATTACAGGCTGACAAAAGTTTTAGTTTCGTATAAAAGAATTCATTTTATTTGGAAGAATTTAAAAAAATAATAATAAAACAGTTGTTTTCATTTCGTAGCCTGAAGGAGCGCCAGAGTTTAACTCAAATTATCTTTTCTTTAAATATTAATAAAAAATGTAGACTATACAAAACTAATTATTTACAGATACAAAAGTTTTTATATCGAAGTTTTGCTTTATTTAGCAATACTGCAGTTGAAATATATACCACTACATCAATTTAATAGTTATGCAGGAAGTTAAGTAATCACTGCCCGAAATATATATTTTTAGAATAAAAAGTGAAACAATATCATTAGAAAATAGAAAAAAGTAGGTCGCAAAACATGCACTTTTAAATAGGTTCAAATTATATTTGAGCTGAAAAAAAAATTTAAACATTTATAAGTAATATTTAAATTGCTTTAATATTTCATGTAGCAAATATACTATCATGAGAATAATTAAAGATGAGAAGAAAAGGAAATGAAAACTCCTGAATTGGAGTCATATTTTATAACTGTAAATATAACTGTAAATATATTTTTGGAGTCATACGTTATAACTGCAAAAAATATTTGAGGAAAATGTAAATCAAAAAAAATTACCCTAAAGGACTGTTAAAACACTGCAGAATAGTAAATATCCACAAAAGAAACAAGAATGGAAATATA
>NC_092205.1:30158900-30184054 GCF_043381705.1 Parasteatoda tepidariorum | reverse complement strand
ATATAACACGGTAATGAGACAAAAAAGGAATTAAAGAAAGAGAGATTAACAAAGAAAATTAAGAAAAAACAGTAATTTTATTTACTACGTACAAGTTGAGTTGCAACTATAACCCATGAAATATAGAAATACAATTTATCGAAGATAAAAAATTATTAACAAAATTTTTTTTAAAAAAATGTGCAAAAAAATTAAATGAAAATTACAAAAAACCCTGAAAAAAATGAGGAAAAGATGTTATCTCGTCATCAGCTCACACGATTATATCCGCAAAATAGAGTTCTTTCTAATATTGTATTAATATAGCAAAAGTACATGTATATACATGATGTTTATACTTACAGTCAAACTATTTTAAGCCATAAACGAGGAACATAAAACCATAATGTTTTCTCGAGAAGTACTAGCTTTAAAATAAGAGTAAATGGAAATGCTTTCCCATGAGGCATAGTTACAATGTAATGACGGTGAGATCTCTTGACATTTATTTTTTAAAATGCCGCAATTCAACTAATCGCTTGAAATAGTTGTCGTAAATAAAAGCAATAAACAGTAACAATGGAATCTGAAAAAATTCTCATTATTTCTTGGGAAAACCATACCAGTGAATTAAATGTTTATTACTTTACATTTCACTATCACCGGAGACTAATATTTTGTATGTTTTTCTTTTGATTTATGCGGTCCCAAAATCACGATTATTTCTTTATCCAAATTGGCAAGACTTAAGGTATACATATATAAATGCGTTGTATTTATAATGACCATCAAAATTTATAAGTCAATGCTCAATTACAGAATTGTAGTCAGAAATATACATAAATCTAGAAAACAAACTTTTATTTTCTATTTTTCTCAACGAAATACATTTACTGATTAAGATTTTACTCGTACCATTTTTTTTTTCTAAATCGCATAGTGATATAAATTAGTTGGCGAGCCAAAAAAATTACCGTACTCATAGTAATGACATTTTTGGAATGAAAAGTCAACATAATTCTGGTAATAAATTTAAAATTTGCGGTATTTAAAGCATTCATTTGGAAATTTTTCCATTCATATATTAGCAGTTTACCAGAAATTCTGATTTTTAAAAGTACAGTCCTTATTACCACTAATTTAGTAAAAAATACAAAACTGAAAAGTAAATTTAACCAAAAAAATGGTTTTATGCATTTGCTCTGAAGTATCTTAATTGAATTATCAAATTTTACCACATTAACCAATTTTAAAACTTGTTATCAAACCATATTTTATTATTAATTTTACCAAAGAGCTTTGATAAAAGCTATAGTACTTTTTGGTGTTCAAATAGCACATGGTAAATTTTATCATATTCTGGTTGCTAATTCCATCCTGTTTTTTTCAGTGTAGTTGTTTTAATATTAATATAATTTTCGTTAGATTTTCAAAGGTTAATTAAAAAAGATGGTTGAAATATTAAGCAAACTTAGAAGTACTAATTAGATTTCATTTGAGAAGTTTCTAATAGATGTGTATATGCATTTGTAATTATTATGCTGTAAACAAGTTAGTTACTAGAAATTCATTTCTGTAAAATTGCTTAAATAAAAGGTTTAGAATCCAGCAGTCTGAAGTTGTAACTTTGGATAAATTAGTGTTAAATAAAGAATAAAATGTTAAAATTTGTCGAACTGCATTGTCGAATAAAAAACTATTACATGAAGAAATACGATTTCCTGATTGATTTACTAAAACTCAATTTAAAAACAAATGTCTTTTTTAAGGAAAAAAGAAAAATACACATAAAATTGCATTTGTTTAAAAAATTTTTTTGGTGTTATTAACGAAGAATATACTTTCAAGAATATAAAACGTATTCTTCAGCTTTTTATGTCAAGTATCCTATTATATTTTATATTATTTTATACATAGTAAATATGAGGCATCTATCTTTGCCTTTACATAAGTTTTTACTGAAACTTGCAGAAATATCCTATGATCAATCATTATCTTTCCAAAGTGGGCAGTTTCTCAAACAGTTTATTTTGACTTATAACCTGAAACCTGAAATTACGTGCAGTGAGTCAATGCTGTATTTGATAAGATAGGCTATTTTATATTGTGAAAAATGGTATGGTAAAAACTACCAGGATATATTAAAATTAACCGTATTTCTGGCTCTATGGGGACACCAAAATGATCCGGAATTTTTACTAAAGTACTTTGGCAATGATTTTAGTAAAATTGACAATAAAACATTGTTTTATAATATGCGTAAAAGTAATATGTGTAATATATGTATGATTTTAGGAAAATTGACAATAAAAAATTGTTTTATAATATGTGTAAAAGTAATATGCGTAATATATGTATGTTTTTATAATGTGTGTAATGCGTTTTATATGTAGTAAAAGTGGTAAATTTCGCTATTTTAAGCACGGTGTTTGAGCATGGCATGTAAACCATTTGTTTAATTCTAATTACTTTTCAGTTTTGTATGTTTTACTAAATATGTGGAAATAATAGCCATAATTTTGAACCAGAATTTTCGGTATACCGTTACTATGTGAACGGAAAAATTACTAAATAAATGATTTTAATATCGTATATTTTGGTTTTATCAACCGAAATTATGTTGTTTATTTTCACCAAAAGTGTTATTACTATACAGCATCTTAATTAAATCAGAACTTTTTTCTCCTTGTAGGACGATAAGTTTTTTATTTCTTAGTATCGATTAATATGTAATTTCAAAAGCTTTCATTTCTATTAATTGACTAATGTTTATGATTTTGCTTATTATTAATCAGTAAAACATATTTTCTCTGAAAGTAAATTAATTAAATTAATAATTTATTTATTTAAATTTATTATCTGTCTAAGTATTTGGTTATTTCTTTACTTTCTTTGCTTCGATAGTTTTCCTGAAAAATATTTTTATCATTAATTTATATAATTATAACATTAAAAATTTTTGTTTTTGACGTTGACTTATACCTGTTGTTGGAAAATATAATTTTCTTCAAAAAAATGAATATAAAATTACTTGCTACATTGGTAGATACATGGTAATTACAGAATAATTTTGGTGAACCGTCCTGGTGAGCATGTCATTCGATAAAACGCAATAAATGTTTCGTATCAAGGAATAATATGGTATAACCTCGATAAAAAACAGAGCCAATACTCAGAACTTAAGGCAATAATAATACATTTATAGAATACATTTAACAGAATAGTGCATTAAAAGAGACAATAATAATACATTTATACAATTCATTAAATATACAATACAATGTAATAAATTATCTTACAGTGAAGAAAATATTGTGTTACTGGAAAACAAAAATGGCAAATACAAACATCTTGTTTTTTTACTTATAATTGATTTTTTTTTAGAAAAAAATTTATCATTACAGTTTTAAACATTTATATTAAGTCTTAATGCATTTTTGATGTATTATTTGAACTTTTTATAATCTTTAATTTTTTTTATTCGCTAATAAAGGCTTCCTTAATTTTACAGTTTGTAAATTAGCAAAAATTAGAAATATTCCAATATTTAAAGGCTTAAAACACTTATTAATTTTTACTGAAAAACCCCATTGGAATCTTTACTGTCAAATACTATTTAAGTTCTAGCATGACACGATGTTCGAAGTTTTATAAAAAAAAATCATTCTTAAAAGTTTATTATCTATCGGCAAAACGGATCTTGTTTTGGGTTTGATGGCGTGCGTTTTTTATTAGGACGTCACACTTTTCAACTGTGTTCATGAGTAATAGTAAATAGGTTACATGTGTCGTCATAGCATGCGTTGCTATGGTGATTGCTGCTGTTTGATAATTTTTTTAGAATTCTTTTTTTCTTTTCATTTTCAGCTGTAGTCATTCTTAATGTATTTACATAATAATAATTTAAAGTATTATTATATGTTTTTGTTATTAACTTATAATTACTGTCTTGACGGTGATTTTAATATGAATATATGAATACTGAAGAAGAAAAAGCATTTTGTGACGTCTTGAAACACGTACATAACCAGGATTTGAAAACCAATCCGACGACAAACATCTATTGAGACAGTTTTTGAAACCCATGATTTGAAATGTTATGGCGTTTATCGGAGTCAAACAGAAGAAAAAGCAGCTGAGCATTGGGTAACCAGTGATCGTAGAAACACGATCACAATTTTTTTTAAAAGTATTTTATTTATTTTTTAAAGTTTATCTTAAGTTTTTTTCTTCTAAATTTGATAATTTTTTGTATATTCTTCCTCTCAATGCCTATATATTACATTCTTCCGAATTCTGTGATTGACCTTGGTTTTTTCTACATCTTTCTGATTGCAGTTTTAGCTAACATTTAAAAAATAAAAATATTTAGAATTTAACTTTTCTTAAGAAGTGATTTTTAAGAAAAATAATCAAATCATTTACAAATTGCTATGGCAACAGCACTAGTTGTTTTAATTTCATGAAGCGAAAAAGCATTCTTAAGAGAATTTTAAATTACTTTATAAAAAATTTTAAAATTTTACTGCGAATTTACTTTTCACAGTAAAATTTTTAAAATTCATTATAAAATTTTCACACTCAAAATTCACAATTTCCCGTTATTGACAAATCCATTTCATGAGAAATGNGGCAACAGCACTAGTTGTTTTAATTTCATGAAGCGAAAAAGCATTCTTAAGAGAATTTTAAATTACTTTATACAAAATTTTAAAATTTTATTGTGAATTTACTTTATTGGATAAATAGCCTCCATAAACACCTCCAACAGTATGACTAAATTTTGTTGATATAGTGCTCAATCTTTTCCTTCACGAAGTGGGTGATTATAGGGTAATAAATTCATTTTAAGAGCAAAGTGCTATGGTGTCTGTGATAATGTTATTGATCATAAGTTCATACTCTTCTAAAATTTCTGTGTCTTTTTAATTTGTTTCACTTTTGCCTTTTAACTCTAATTTCTTTTTCAATTTTTTGGAACTTAAACTTGTTTTTAATCTGTGTAATTTACAATGTATATATTCAACTACTACACGTTTTATTATTAATTATATACATTTATAGATAAATTTTATGTTTTAATTACAAGCTTGATTATATATTGCAATATAAATTTATTTTATAATTAATTGCTCATTATCCACATTTTTATGTTACCTTTCCCTTTTAGTCACGTAGTGATTATTTTTCAATCGATATCTTTCCCATGATTTAGAAGAATTAATTACTTTATTTTTCTAAATTTTGATGAATTTAACCTTTATTTATATAGTTCCCAGCACATATTCTTATATAAAATTAAAACTTTAAGACTGCCCAGCCACATCATCCTGGTAACCAATTCCAATCACAAAAAAGAAAAATCACTCACCACAGTATGTATCAACATCATTATTGCATTATTATTTATTACAAATTTATTTTCTTCACAACTTTAAATTTCTTCGTATTTTTTCTCAGTGTTTATTTACTTTCAAGCATTATTAATCTTGAACAATATTAAATAGTTCGATTTCAGCTTAATTTATTTACCTTTTACAAGTGTAAAGCATGTTACAAACAATAATTTAAGATAGGATTTTGACTATTATTTTGTAATTTTAACAATAAACCATAAAAAACGGAAAATAATTTCAAGTTAAAAATTCAGACAGTTTCTGATTAAGAAAAAGAATATTTTTAAAATTCATTGTAAAATTTTGACACTCAAAATTCACAATTTCCCGTTATTGACAAATCCATTTCATGAGAAATGCCAAGAGCGAACATTAAATTAATTTGAAAAATTAATATTGACACGTAACTTACAAATTTATATAGATTGTGTGATTGCATGAACATAAAATTCTTGTCATAAGTCTTAGGCTTAATGCACTATATCGTACAAGAAATACAGTCACATACTCTGTTGTATTGATGTGTTTTACTTTGGCTGTATTTATACAAAGTTGGAAAGCACACTTTTTTTGAGGAAATGGTCGTATGAGCTGATGGCGAGATTGTATATTTTTATTATTTTGTTTACAAGCTTTTTAATGTTTTTTTAATGATTTTTTTCAAAAATATTTCAATTTTATTCCTTTTTTCCTTATGCATATACATAGCACAAGAAAGACAAAATGAATACAAAGAAGACAGAAAAACGAAGAAATTTAAGAAAATTAATAAGTTTTCTGTTATATATATATATATATATATATATATATATATATAAAGAGAGAGAGAGAGAGAGAGAGAGATTAAATTAGTATCTCACTTAAACACCTCGTAAAGTTTATTATTCCTTTTTACCGCATCCCTCAAAAAGATTTCTTTTGGAATGGCCTTCGAGAAAAAATAAGATTTTAAAGAAATTTAAAAAAAGTAATCAATTTATTTTTTTGCCAAAAGGCAGTTTTTATTTGCCAAGTGTATCTTAAGACATTTACTAAGTCAAACTAAAAAGTTATTTTTGTGTTTAAAAACTTATTTACTATCGTAGATAATATAAAAACCAAAGAAAAGAAAAGATACAAAAAAGTATTATCTTTCTCTGAGCTATTATCATTTTAACATTCGAAAATAAGTCTACAGTTAGTATGAAAAAGCTTTGAAGAAATGTTTTTTCTATCACGTTCAAAATAGAGCCCTCCACTACGAATAGATAATACCATACTTTATACTGTGAGAAAAATTTGTAATTCAATACCTACATTTAAGGTTTTCTCGTGGCTTATAGCATTTCTGAAAGGTTTATTTTCCCGGCCTGTATCCCATTGTGATGATATAGGTGATACGATTGAAGCTCAAAAATAACCATTAATTTTAGAGAGGCGGGAAAATATATTTTTTGACACTCTTTCATCGAAACGTTTGGAAAGTAAAATAATATATTGTCATATCGATCATTTTCGATCGAGTAGAGATAATTTATTTATTACAACATACCCCTGAGAGCTTAGACCCATGTTTTTCTTTTGTTAAAAGTTTGTTTCAGTATGTGAAGATCTTATTATTTTATAAGCATTTTTTTTCTTCTAAAAATGTACTTATTATTTTTCTCATAGATTATATGAAAGCAAACTTGTCTGATTAAATTTTTAATGTTTGTTAGAACAGTCTTATTGGCAAAAAAAGACACAAAGGATATTCATTAACCTAATTCCTATATTATTCACATGATATTCATATAATATATTGTACTTATGAAATTTATATTACTTGCATCAATTGAATAATATTATTATCATATGTACTATGTAAATAATATGAATGATGCATATCAATGAATACCACAAAGAAAAAACTTAAATATGATTTATTTGATACTCATGGAAGTTATGAGTTATTTAGTATAAACATGCATACATTATGATGTAAACCATACATATAATGCCAGTTAAACAGAAGAATAAAGAAACCTTTAGTTATCATGGACAAAAAATCAAAAAAAATTACCAAGGAATTTACATGTAATAATTTTATATCTATTTTTTGTTGCATGTGATCATTTAAAAAGATCCTAGATACTTTCGCTGATTTACAATCGATTTCTATCCCCAAGCTACATTTTTATTTAAGAACGACATTTTTAGTTTTTTTTGTTGAAATATACAAGTTTAAAAACGTTATGTTTAACAGGATTCGCTTAAATGTTGCGACAAAGTCTTAGGAGAGTTAGTATGTGTCATCAGGATTGAAACAGCATAAGAGTCTATTCCTGTAAATGTTGTTGTACGCAGTTAGGGGTGTTTCCCTTTTAATGACCTATTCAGAAGCTCCAAAAACGACGTATGGCGACATTTCCTGGCGTGGCTCCCTGTACAATTTTGATCCTCATAATATGCCCCTACTCCCCTTGAAGTCAGTTGCAACATTTATGAAATCCCCTTTTATATGTAGATAACATTTATAAACTTGTGCTATTCAACAAAAAAATGATTATAATATTAATAATAATAAAAAACTGTAACTTGGAAAAAGAAACTGATTGCAGATTTGGAATCAGGAATACGAAGGTCACAAAGAACTTATGACTGTTAAGGAATTTTATGCAACAGCAAAAAAAAATTAATCCCAAGCGTAATCTGTTTGGTTTTTCAAAAATAAATGTATAAATAAATCCCCCGTTTTGACCGTTTAGCGATTTTTGCGTTCTATTCCAACCTTTTCAAAAATCATTTCGTAACAAAATTCCGTGATATTTGGCAAATTTTTGTATTTTGTCGAATTTTTAGGCATTTATATTTGAAATATTTGACGAAATTTTTCCTCGCGCTTGTGTCTTTTCTGGGCATTCCGTGTTCTTGGCTTACCTTGAATAACTTTTAATCTAATAATCGAATCTTCACATAGCAGGAGTCAATTTTTATGGTTTGAGGAGAGTTGAGGGCTTTGAAGGCAAATATGCTACTCAATTAGTGCAGGCGATGTTTTAAGTTACGGAATCAGACGCAACAACTTACTTTATCTGACTAAACATATTTTTATTTTGATGGATTCTGATTTCTGACTCCCAAAATGCGTCCAAAATGCGTGATAGAAACATATACAGTGTGCAAAATAAAAAATGGAGTATTTTGAATAATATAATCTAATAATTTGATTTTCACGTACCAGGATTCAATTTTAGACGTTTAGAATTCCTACATCAACCATTAAGACTGAATCTTAGAGCGTGAAGATCTGTTCATTAAATCAAAAGTTATTCAGGGTGGTTTATTATTTTTTTTTTGCACATTATACATAAAACTGCAATAAAGTTGACTCTGTGTTCTTTACACTAAGTAAGTATGTTCGGTAAAGATACCATTAACCAACAATTGAATTCATCATCTGATCAATGCGATTGAGACATTATCTTTGTTTAGGGGCTGGTGGAAAAGTTGTGCGAATCGTCAAGTAATATACAAAAAATTTAATTCAATGGAAATTTTAAAAGGAACATTATGTTTTTAACAAAAATCTGTGTAACCTTTCTTTTTAATATTAGTAGTGAAAAACAATTTCGATGCAATATAGCAGGAGAATTGAGACGGAGAAATGTGTAAGAAATGGAGTTCTCTTCTTCCCTCATAAATGTGTATTTTTCAATGTCTTCACGTAGAATTAAAAATAAATTAATAAATTAAAAATAAATTAATGAATTAAAAATAAGTTAATGAATTAAAAATAAATTAATGCAATACATTTGCGAATAAACTTACGAAGAAATGAAGACAATATATTTATTGATGAAAATTTTATATTACATTTTGTTAAATTAATTTCTGTTGCTAAAATAATTTTTGCTAGTATAAATATATATGAATTTAAATTTGATTACGAAATTATCCCTTACTAAATTATAAATAAACGCAAAAGATATTATAAAATTTTTTTTTACATTTTTGTTTATATATTTGCATATATTAAGCTCTTTAAAGTGTTTAAAAGACATTCTAGCTTCCTTAAAGCGTTTAAAAGACGCGAGGATAGTATTTGAATGATATTATCAATAAATATAAAACCGTAACTTTGCTTTAGGAACATTTTTAATTAGTTTGTTTATCTAATTAAATACTTACAAAATATCCTTTCCTGAAGAAAATTTTTAACTTGATTTATTGAATTAAAGATTAAAGTTTTTCAATATTAATATCAAAAATTAAAATGTATAAATTAATGAATTAATGCAATTCAGCTGATAAGTAACTTCAGGAAATAATTGGAGGAGTTTAATGATGTAAAAATATTTTTATTTCTGACAACTTAAAATAAAAATTGTACTAGTTGAGAGAGTTATTTTTCTAAAAATATTATTGCATTTGCTTTTAAATTTAATTTAATTTTTAATGCTGCTTTTTTGGGAACGTAAGACTAGCAAAATATTTTTTCCTTTCAATTGAATGCTACAATCGATTGATTTTAATCACCAAAGGCTTTACGTTTTTATTTCTAACGAAAAAAAAAATTTGACATTATTTTGATTAATGCGTAACTTATATCAACTCTCATTGCTTGTTATTTTTTAAAGTATCACATGAATTTGAAACTTAAAATACAAATAACAATGCAAAGCGTAGTGTTTGTGCCAAAACACCCTACGGAAAAGAGCTCAGTCAGACCTCGAGTCTAAACTATTTGTAGTTTTTTGCACTTAAAAGTTTTACACCAAATTTTTTTTTTATCAATAATCTTGCAACAAAATTTTATATTAAAATATATTAATAAATTAGTGTAGTTTATACAATACTCCTTAAGATTATGATGGAATTCATAGGACAATTCAGAAAAGTATTCTAGAAAATTCTAAAATAAAAGTTAATACTTTTCTGTTGGATTCCAGAAAAGCATTAACTTTCAGCAACTTTAATTGGAGATACGGAATAGCATACACTCAAACTAATTCCGTGTCAAATTACGGTAAGAAGTACCGGCACTGAGGGTGGTGTACTTTTTACCGCTAATTCCATTTCTGCCGAAATGTTACGAAACAGAATATTTGATATACCGTGTTACTAATTATTCAATCACTGTTTGGAAAAGATGTACTTCCCAGATACTTGGAAATTAGCTAGAGTCGCCCTCATTAAAAAACCTAACAAAAACCCCAATANTTCTTATTGCGACTCTGAACAAAATATAATACACTTGATTTGCCACTGCCCAAAATTTCATGCACAGCGTGGCACGGAACTCCAGAACAAAACAGAACATCAGCTATACTCAAATTTTACCTGCAGAAGAATTATTAAAGAAATCATCAAAATTACACTCGAAGACATGTTAAATCCACCAAATTCAAATAACAACATAACCTAGCTGTCACTCATTCTCATATACTTAATTTTTAAATGCATTTTAAATTCTGTGCTTCAGTTTAAAGTTAAGTTAAATTTATTTACTATGCTTTTTGCTTAAGGCATTTCACCATAACTTTGTATTTTATGTTGTAAATATTTTCATATGTCAATTTATTCTTTGTATGTCTATGTTAATTTATTCTTTATATGTCTTTATATTTGTTGATATTATAATTTTTCATGTTTTATGTATGCTTTGTCTGTAGAATGTTTGTTCTACTCTCGTGTGCCCTAAATTGGGCGGGACGAGGTAAAAATAAACAATACCGTATTACTGTAATAATTACCGTAAACTCACAGAATCACTCTAATTAAATAAATATTGGTTCAAAAATTATTGTATACTATTTTACGGTGAAAATAGTTTTCACTGATGATGCATCTAAAGTGCCGGTACTTTATATCGCAATTTGATCTGAAATCTTATTCATTGTATAAGGACCACTAAATTGCTACGATGAAGAAATTTGTGTTCAAAAATATTTTTGAAAAAATTCGTTGCTTCACAAATAAATTAGCTTTAGTCACAACACATCTAAGTTTAAACTTCTAATTTATTGAAGATATGTTTCCTTAAAAGAGAGGAATTATTAAATAACATTATTCCAAACGTAGAAAATGGGTAGGGTGAATTTCTTTTTGTTTTAAATTCATTAAAAAATAAACTAAAAAATTTAAGTAAACTGTAAATTAATTTTTAATGAAAAATTTGCATATATAAAGTACGTACGCTCAATAAATAAACTGAAACCTTAAGTAAAATTCAATAATTTAATTTTTACGAATAAATATTATCTAATTTGAAATATCGAGAACAAAAATATTGTGTTAAACATAAAATAATTTATAAATAAACTTATTGAACGAAAACAATTTCAAGCTATAAAATTACGTCTAATGAAATATTGTCTAATATTGTTTACGAATTAAGTAATAGAAATTTTGAAATATTTTTTATTGCGGTGTGTTTAAATTTTTTAGAGAAAGAATGGTTAAAAATATTGCGATAATGTGATTGCTAGAAACAAATTCTGAGAAAGTGAGATTAGAGAATACATATTGATTTTAAGAGGAGAGTAATTGAACTTTTAATAGAAGAGTTCTTAGACGTTTTGAATGGGAATCAACAGATGGGTAAAGTAAATTTCTTTTAGAAACTCTATTTACACGAAGCAGTAAATAGTTGTAAACTCTATTGTTTATTTGCTTAAAAGGAGTTTAAATAAATGAATATTTTCTTATAAAATTAAAAAAGACTATACAAGAGTTTTCTACACTGTTAAGAATTTCTCGGAAGAAATGGTTAAATAACAATTGATTGTATGGCTATTTTACCATATTTAATCAGCACAGTCAAATAACCATAAATGAAATGGTAAACAAACTGTTAAGTTTAAGAAAAACTGTTTATTAACTGCTTTCACCTAATACGGTTAAACAACCAGAATTTTATCGCACCAACTAGAATCACCTAATGAAGCTACTCAGTTCTTCGCTACTGCGTACATATGATAGCCGAGCGGGCTCATATGTCCATCTCATGACCATCAGAAATGGAGTTCGAGTCCTAGTGTCGACACTACAATATTTTCTCCATTCCGTTCAACACGTGAAGAATTTCCAGTGTCCGGCACTCTCCAATGACCATTAACTTACGAAAAGCCGAGTTTCTATGTCTAGTTAAAAAATTATTACGCTTTTAAAAAATGCTTAAAAAATGGTTAAATAAACGTATAGTTTTGTATTCATGGTTCTATAACGATATTTTTGTAAATGGTTATAATACCATAAAGGAAAAAAATTTTCTTTTCCGTAAACAGACAGCTGCCAGTTATGTTACCGTAATTTTAGAAGGAAAATTTTAACAGTGTAACTAAATTAGGATTTTGATTTATTGCTACAGCTCGTAACTCGTTTTATAGCTCATTTTAATAAACTCGTTTTATTGTCTGAGAGTGTGGAAATATGTCAGATCAGCATTCCGATTAGCAAGAGCACTCAAATCACTACTTGATGACAATGGAAATTTCAATCCTTTTTGAAAATTTTATTACCATTATATTACCAAAAAGAATTGCGCATTAATTACATTTCTGACTACTTTCCAACCAGTCGTGACTATTTTCTCTTAACGTATAAATCACGAATCATTTTGAACAATGATTCTCGCTCATATAGAAGGAACCAGAAATCCGGTGATCGTTTTAAAATCATAGAAAAGGTCCAGAGGTTGGAATTAAGGACTTTAGTGATTTTGATTGGTCGCATAGAACTGCACTCATTTCAGGGAAAATTCTTTCCTGAAATATAGGGTTGATATGTTAGAGCCCCTTGCAAGATTTTTCAAAGGCGCTGTCAATTTCTCTTAATTTTTGTAGATGTGGACTTGCGTTTGCATTGACTAGAGACTGGCCGAGAAAAACCATGAAGCTGAATATATTCTAAATTTTTCTTTCCAATGAGCTGCGCAATCAGTCTTTCCGATGAGCAGACCTAGTGCGTTCTCCAGAGGTGGTATCCACTCTTCAAGACCACCACAATGGGTGAGATACCGTTGGTCATGTTACTTTGGACGTCTAGTTTCTGCCACACTAGATGGCTGCACCGAGACTCTATTTGGATGCTAAAGATATTCTAAATGACCAGCTAGTTTTACCTGAATTCCATAGACTAAGGACATAGAGATGGCAGAGTAATTGGAGCCCAACAATTTCCTCTGAGACACCTATCCAGGCTCTAATAGAGAAGTTGGATTTCTTGTCCCAACTCCTTGGACTTATAGAGAAGCTTGTGTATATGGTAAAATGAGTTTTTCTTTAATACTTTAGACCTTTAAAACATTTCTGCGTGTACAATGCATTTGAAGCAATGTATTACTTATCATTATAAGATATAGAAAATGTAAAACAAATGTTAAAATAAAGTTTTAGTAATATTATAACGTAAAGCTCTAGTGGTTCACTGAGTAAAAAATATTTCATCTAAGAGAACTAATTTTTTAAAGAAAAAATATCGAGATGAAATATGACCAAGATTTTAGGTTATAATAGGAAACTATGCAAGAGATTTATGTCTATATCACATCTGTATCACTTCTATAGCATGCTGTTGATGTTCAGTGAAGAGCCTTATTAAATTTTCTAGTACCTTTCTTAAACAACAACGGAATTTGAATTTGCAAAATACAAGACTTCCATTTGCAATTCAGTTATTAAATTGATACTTTGTCAATAGTTGGAAGCATCTGTTAATTAGTTCCGTGGAGAGGAATTTCAATTATAACTCTGAAAATTTCCCTAATAATTGAGGAAATTTAGAGCAAAGTTGAAAACAGGTATTATCAGTATTATACTTAATTAGCGAATACATTGAACTTTATAAAATTAATGTGTAAACATTGCTCCGATTTCAATTTTTCTTACCTTTCTATATAAAATAAAAATTATTTCCCTTGAATTAAATTAAAGTATATATTTTTTTTAAGACGTAAATAACAATATAAATTGAAAGTTAAAAAATATTTTCTATCCAAGGAATGAGAGAAATGAAAGTACATTCAAAAATAATTATTTCTAATAATGAAATGGTCATTCAATAAAAATGTTCTTCCGAATTTTTTACTGCTCATTATTTACTCTTGGAAAAGAATATTGCATAAGAAATACATTTTGTAACAGAACTGTATTTATTGAAAGTCAGCGTCGGATGCTACTTTTGTTACTGATCTGCAAAAATGGGCTTTCTTAAATTGAACAAAAATGTGCCAAATAACTCCGAAAAAATACTTGTCGAATTTGAAAATCTCATGTATTCAAAATTTAAACAGCATATACTCATTTTAAGCAAAATGCTTGTGGAGGGACAAATGCATTGTTGGCCTGCCGGCAGACGTCAAACCAATGCCGTTCGGCTTCGTAGTGGGATGTTCTAACCATCTTAGTTGTGTACAACCCAATCCAGGAAGAGTAAGGAAGATTTATATTGTTACCACTTTAATGACACTTCATGAGATGCTAATTTCTAATATCAATGGTACAAAGGATTGCAATCAGGATAATTTAGTCCCAATAGCTTAGTGAAAAGATCGGTAATTTCAATTTAGCTTTTTTCTTATTTCGCTACATCTTAAAAACTTTTAAGCGAATGGAAGGTATGTTATCGTGGCGGACACTAAATAAAGCTTCCTAACTCCCCTGGACTTGGGTGTACAACTATGTTGGTTAGTTCATCCTATAAAACGAACCCAGAAGACCTAAGTTCCAATCCTGAAGGCAGTCAACCAGCATCTTCTTCACACATTCCTCATTTCATATCACTTTTGAAACTACATGCGCTTCTCAGAAATGAGTTTATGTTATTTCAATTTTAAATACATGAGGTTTTCAAATTTGACTATTATCTGCTTGGGAGTTATTTTGACAGGTTTTTAATAAATTTTCAGAATTTTGTTTCGCTGTGTGTTTGTCGATAATGACAAATGCTAGTTTAATCTAAACTATTTATTAAAACATATTAAGTAAATGAGTTCAGAACTGGCTGAAAATAACAATCTGAAAACTAACTCTTATAGTAGAAAAAGCACTCAGCATTTCAGAAATATTGTTGAGAAACACCACCAGTCAACGATGGAGCTCGATGTTATTTGCTTTACAATTTTGTACATTATTTAGATGTTATAAAGCAAAAACTGAAAAAAAAATGCCTATAAGTTTGCAATTTTTTAGGCTCTCAAAGGTTTAGTTTACATCAGAAACCATAGAAAAGTCATACTCTTGTTATTTGAGATGTCCAAAGGGAAATAAATATACCTCCTTTCTGGGAATTAGTTGAAAAATCTAATTTGACTGATTTTCACTGTGATTTGATTATGATTTGACTGGCAGTGAGAATTTTTTTCCCAGTCTATCCCTATTTGAAATTTAAATTTTAGTCAAAATGGTTAGTAGTGAGTTAAGATTATAAAAAAAGACTCGTTTCTGGAACATTTACAATGCCAATTCAGCAAAATGTTCTTAGTTTCTCAAGAGTGATAGAAACGGCTTACTTATAGCCATGTTTTAAATAGCTCTGCTTTTCGTATTTTTATGGATGTTTTTTCTTTACGTGAAAACTTAGGATAACAGTATTCGCATATTATTTGTTAGAAGTATCTTAATTTTCTTGTTAAATTCAAAAATTATCTTGTGTAATTGTTCAAAAAGGTTTAGTTCTCCAAAACACAATTTTCTAAATTCTTTTTAACATTCTTTTAAAATTTTTAAACAAATCATTTCATAAATGTCTTAGTTATATTATCGTTTTCTAATTTATTTATTGCTATTTAAGTAACGCATGGTATGCAAAAAACAATTTTCTACTAGAATTATACATTGGGAACTTATGAAATTTGCACAATTGTCTTTGGTCTACAGTGTTTTTTGAAATAATATTCAAACTATAATCATTTTAATTTCACTCAAACTACTTCTGCATTCATATTTTTTAAAATTCTGCACATTTCATCTCTTGATACACTTTTTACGCCTATCCTGCGTAATTTTGTAAGACAATGACTTTATCTGAAAACTCTTTTAAGTGCGAAGAAAATGATGCTAAGTTATTTATACAATATTATCTTGAAATGTAGTAGAACTTTCAAAATTTCCCTCTTATCAAGATTAACGACCAAAAAACGGCAGAAATTTTGTTCAACAGTTTATAAGCCTTTTGTAGTTGCTGTAATTGCCAGAAACTGCCCAACAGTTGTGTTAGGAAGATAAATGATCTGACGAGTTCTGGAAGTTAACGACTTTTGTAACAAGGTTAAGTGGCTATTCTCTAAAGAATGTTCAAACCTATCTTCAGAAATGAGATAAATATTTATAACTTTCTCTAAATAACTGAATATGAATTGTATCAGAAGAATGTATGTAGATATAATATAGTGCTTCCTTAAACGTTTTTCATAAAATATATATATTTTTATTAAAAAGTCTTAAGAGCCACCGATGTTTTGAGGAGTTCAACTTAACGTTACATTTTGTTCTGCTGAGCAAAAGCAATAAAAATTAGGAACCTGAAATGACTAAAGTGTGTTAAAAGTATACCGGACTCGTCATAGAAAAAAAATCAAGTATGATATTTAATTTGAAAATTATTAACTGAATAAATACAATGCTGAAAGGAGAAAAAGGATACAAAATACAAAGAAAACGGAGTAAATATAATAAAAAAGTGTGATGGATTGTATGATGCTACAGGAAAATCTTAACATTTTTGTCTAAATTTTTAAAAATATAAATTATTCAAGAGAGATAAAAGCTTTTAACTTTTATATTATGTAAGGTTATCGTTAGATATTCTTAATAAATAAATACATCTACATCTCATTTATTAATTCGAATTCTAAGCTAATTTATAGTTTTTTTTAAAATCTCATTAATACATTGTACAAACGATGTTTCTAAATAATTTCTCTTCCAAATATAAATATTTTTCAAATCTACGTAATTGTTTATTTCATTACATTTAACAGTTTAAAAAAATATTAGTACATAAAATTATTATAATTATTTATTTTAATAAAAAAATATACCTTTTTATCAATTAAAAAAAACAATAATAAATGAAAATAAACCATGGTGTCGATGAGGGCAGCGAACAGAAAAAGACTTCTCCTAGTTTAAAAAAAAAGAAAAAAAATCAGAAATCTATAATTATTTATATTGTACGCTACTTAAAATCATTTCTTTCGTATTTTTTCTTTTCGTTGTTATAATAGTTTATTTAAAATCTTATTACTGACCTTTTTAGTAAAAATTCCATAAAAAGGAAATCAGACTGTTTTTCAGATCATCTATTTCAGAATTAAGTGGCAATTTTAAAATTTTGATGACTATACCTTTTTTCCCAAATAGAATGTTATTTGGCCTAGTAATTTGCCCACCCTGCTATGGTTTATTTTCAATATAGGTTTATTTAAATTTCTGATAGGAAATAGCTCATGGTGAAACATTCTTTTTCTAAATGTATCAGGTATAAATTTTTTATAGGTTTAAGTGTTAATTGATGTTAGCTAATAGCTTACTTAATGAAGAAAAAACAGTTAAAAACTATTATTAACAAGTGTTCACAAAATAAAATAGAAGTTATTAAACGGATCATTTTTTAATTATCTCAAATCGTACTATAACTATTAAAATTATTGAAAATTTCAGCAGATTTACTATTTATATTATATTTTGCAACAATTACTACCGAAAAGTTTAGAAATAAAACCATATTTTATGTATTTTCCAATCTTCAGCAATTTTTTCCAATACTCAGCACTAAAGTGCCACGGTGAAAATTGCCATGCTTTTCTTCGTTTCCTTAGAGCAAGAACATAATTTGCCATATTTTGTAAGCTTTGACTTTTTGACCTTACTTTTCTCTGAGTGTACAAGAACTGCAATTATTACATTTTAAAATTGAAGTGTAAAATGTAATAAAAGTGATTTCACTGGACAATTACAACAGGAAAATATTCTTTATCTGGTTATGTATAATGAGAAAAAATGTATAGTCAAGACTACCAGAATGTAGAAAAATATGCCGTGTTTCTGACACTATTTTAACAGTAAAAAGTTCTGTATTTATTACCGCAGCGCATTAGTTAAGAAATTGGCAAAACTAACAATGAAATATGTGTTCAAATGTGGGTTCATAAGATGAGATAAAATTTGGTAATTGGGTTAAAATTTGACAGTTTCATCATGATACTTTATGACATAAATATTTATTAGGTTAAGTGCATGTTTCGATTTCGTATTTTTTTAAATGTGTAGTAAAAGGAACTACAATTTTAAAAACCAGAATTTCTGGTAAGCTGTTATCATATTAATGGAAAAACATCAATGGTTTAAAATTCTTATATTTTTTCAATCAAAATTGTGGTTTTTACTCCGGAAATGTTATTACGATAATACGGTAATCTTTCCAGAATGAATTTCATTGTGCGTCAAAAGAATTGAATTAATCTAATGATGTTGGGAGAGTTCATTTTTGAATCCTTAGGCAAGATTAAACATAGCAGACATTACTTAATTATTGTATACTTTTATCTCTAAAAGCATAATTTATATTAATGTGTTTACAAGTAAAATTATAGATTTTAATTCCTGTGTAATAGCAGCAAAGGGGAGAGAAAAACAAGTTTATTTATTTAGAGAAATGAAAAATTATTGAAAAGGAACTTCATAAAATGAACAACCCAATTAATTGCTTGAAAGAACAAATTTTTCAGGATTAACACCAAATCTAGTGTACTTGTATAATTTGAAGAATTTCTAAACTCATAAAATTGAATAAGCTTACACCAAAATCACACGCTTTTACACAATATGAAAATTATGTCCACTTCCAAATACACTAATATTGGCGAGGTTTGAAAACCAAAAATTAAAGATACACCAAGTAGAATATCGAGAGTAGTTCGCTTAAAATCGGTAATTTAAAGAAGAAAAAAATGCTATAATGAGACTAAATAAACTAATAAAAAAATATTAATTACAACTTTATTAAGATACAAAAGTAAAGTAAATTAAATTTTAAGACAAAAATGATAGTTAATATTTTAAAAAAAAATATTAATAACAACTTTATTAAGATATAAAAGTAAATCAAATTGTGTTTTTAGACAAAAATGACATTTACGTATTTCCTAGTTTTTCAATTTAAAACTTATACATTTCGACAAAAAAATAGATTAAAAATGTCAGTTAAAAAATTTGTAGCTTGGAAAGTGACGTGAAGCAGTAGAAATTTTTTTCCCTGTTTTCTTTTTAGAAACAGATTTAACAACAAATTTAGTATCCAATTTATGATTAAGTCTTTATTCCCTAAGCACTTTTTTTATTTTCTTTTTCAATTGTGAAAAATCATGCTAGTTTAAAACGCATGTTTTATTGGTAGTTTAAGAGCAGGAAAGCAATAAATGTTATTGTTCCAATAGAAGGTGGAAAAAAACTGAAGCACTTGATTTCATACGATAAGATTAAGAAACTGGTAGTCTTTAAACATTTATCTCAAATTTTAAACATGATAAACTTCTGTGATTTTTTATCTAGATATGTATTTCTCATCTCAATACGATGTTGAATTTTATACACAATATAATGTCAAATAAATATTGCGACAAACTTCTAAGAGAGTTAAGGCAAATCTTCAGGATTAAAACTGCACAGGAACCCATGCTCGGAAAGGTCGTCATACGCCACCAGGGGCACTTTTCTATTATGAACGGTTTCTTCGTGTGCTTCTGAACAGGTCGCAATAGGGAAGAGCTCTTAGCCGACAGTGCTTAGCTCTTAGTACGATGGAAGAGCTCTTAGATATAGGAAGAGCTCTTAGTACTACGACATTTCCGAACATGGGTTCCTATGTAATTTTAATCCAGATGATCTCCCATGGAAATTTGTTGCAACATTCACGCATCATCCAAATATACATAACGTTTAAAACTTCTACATTTCGTCAAAAGTAAACAAAGACTATCCTTTTCAAAAATATTACGTAGCTTTCAAAGCAAAACTAATTCCAGATTCGAAATCCCTACACGAGAATCAAGTGATATCAAATATTGGTATGAGTGAAACAAGAAATTTGTTCTCCATTGTAAATAGTTGTATTTTAAAAATAATAAAAAATGCATAGCAATGACAAATATCAGCAGTTAGAAACTCTAATTTGATACTGGCATAATTATTAGCTATTTTGGATATTTTGAATGCGATATTTTAAAAAGCGAAAAATCATTAAATTATGCTTGAAAGTCTGATTTGAAAAGAGAAATTTTAATTGGGTGCAAATGATCATCCTATTAAGTGCTTCATTTTGAAATCATCGTTAAGAACAGGAATCAAAAAAGCTATCAAGATTTTAAGAAATTTTTACTGGCTGATAGTAAAAACTGTTCATTATTATTATAATTTTGAATAATTATGCATATTTAATACAGGTGACTTACTGACGTTTTAATATGTCACGTCATTATTTTTAATAAGGTGAGATAAATAAAAGTCGAACTCATTTTCTCATTTCAGACATTGAAATAATTCTAAGAACGTTATATATTTTTTTTAATTTACCGAACATTCAGAGATTTTTTTATTTAATTTACCTATTTGCAAAACAGCTAAAAAAATGAAAATCAGATTTTAAAAAAAATATGACGTAACAATAGAAACATTGAGTAGGAAAAAAAGCAATTTCGGTTTTTCAGTTTTAAATAAAACTAAATTCTTTGGCACAAAAACTGAATTTTAAGCTGTTAAGTATATTTCAGTCTGTCCGATGATTTTTCGACATCTTTCGGGATACTTCATAATCCCGTACTCATGGAACGTGTGGTTCTTATCTGCAAAAATTTAACCAAGCGCGATTTATGATGATCGGTATTATTAAAATTTTTAACATTTAAAAAGTTCTGTAAATTTCGAAGTAAATGACAATTCAGTGGCGCAAGCTCGGGGCTATATGGAGAATGTGACAACACTTCTCTTCCAAGTTGCAATAACTTCGTATGTGTGTTTTATAAAAATATGTGAGGCCTAGCATTGAAGTGGTGTTACAAGATTTCTTTGCGTTTTGCGATATCCCATATAGCCCTGACCTTACTCCGTCATATTATTATATATTTTGAAGTTAACAAAAATTTCAAAATTAACGATCATTTCGAATCGCACTTGTTTGAGTGTCTTGCTGATAAGGACGAGAAGCTCTATGAGCACAGGATTATGAAGTTTCCTGAAAGATGGCAAAATATTATGAAGCAGAATGGAACATTTTTTAATGGGATTTATTTAGTTTTTTTCAGAAAACAATGAGCTTTATTCCATGCTTAAGAACTGAAATTACTTTCTTGTCAATCTAATACAATGCGTCCCAGAATTATTAGGACAAACTTTAAGGAGAGGTTGGACCAACCATTCAGATTTGCATAGCAACCCATGGTTGAAAACGTCTTCGTTCGCCTCTAGATTCACAAAATGGATTGGGTGTTGTAGATCGGTTCCCTAGCTACCTCGCTATCCTGGTCTAAGCAACATGGATTTCTTCTTTGGGGTACATGGAAAAGAACTATGTACGCAACACCTGTGAATTTCGAAATGTATATGATTGCAAGAACTGTCTGTGCAAAAATCCGACAAAATCTAGGTGTATTTGAGTGAGTCCGCCAATCCATCTACCGACGGTGCAACATATCCATCTCTAAAATTGATGGAAATTTTGTACATTTTCGTGACATTTTCTCTCATCATCAACCAAAACACATGTAATATCTCATAACAGTAAATATTTCAGACGATCTCAGTCTTGTGTCTTTATGTTTGTACCAGTCATACTGCTACGGAAATTATAATTTGTCACTTTTGTGAGAAGCTTTAGTATATTATATAATGTAGAAGATAAAATTGGTATTGTATTAATATAATGGCATTTTAAGAATACGTAAAATATGCAAAGGTAAAATTTTGAGTATGAGTTCACCATCAAAATTCTTTTACATCATCCGGTTAAAAAATAAACGCCATTTTGACAAAAATAATCGTATTGATAATATTAAAATTTTTCAATTAAGGAAAATAATACCCTTTTATAATTTGTATAAAAAATACGAACTTTCCTCATGATAAATTTCCCTATTTTTCCTTCGAAGACGAGAAAACAAAGGAGTTCTCAGTTTTCAAACACAATTCTATCTTGAAACTAAATATTTACTCACGAAAAGACTTTTAAAGCATTCTTAGCTGATTGTTAGTTTGTGAACTCGGGTAAAGTGCAAGCTTCTACTAGCAAAGTAAATTTAAAAGCTGTTCAACTGAGAACGTGATTCGAAGAACACAAATATTAAAAGTTCTGAGAAACAAATAGAAAAATCTTTTCTTAAATGGATTTTCATTTTCTTTCTAAACCTAAATAGTTATGAGAATGTTTTGTTGCTTAAGGTAAAGAATTGTAGTTTAGTTTTTTAGGAAAATAGTTTAACTATATTAAGACAGAAAAAAATGCATAAATTCTGTACAAAAATAATTTTTTTAGAAAATTTTATTTTGCAGCCCCAACTATATCTTTAAGGGTACCTTAGTTTAAGTCAGAGAAAATAGGTTTTTAATTGCTTTTCAAACTTAGAAAAGAAATTCTCGGAACAGTAACGTACTGTAAAATAATGGCACTACTGGTAAAAAGAATATTTCTGGTTAATAAAGCCAAAATATTAGGTATTTAAACTATCCATTTGGTTATTTTTGTCTTTCAGATGGTGATCGTAATCGCTCACCATAAATTCTGGTTTTAGAAATTATAGTTCTTATTAAGACACATTTAGTAAAACATACAAAACCGAAAAGATAATTTTACTGAATAAATGGTTTTTCTGTCATACTGTAAAGTATTATGACAAATCTACCAATTTTTTTTACATTTAATAAATTTAATCACACATTATAACACATATTTTTTGTTAATTATACCAAAATCATTACCAATATCCTTCGGTAAAATTTTTTAGCTCTTTTTGGTGTTGCCATACAGCCAGAAACACGATAAGTTTTACCAAGATTGAATAATTTTGAAATTTTTTTTCCTCACTGCAAAAATGTCAAGAGTTTCCGTAATTTTAATTTTTTTAAATTTTATTGCATTATTTTTTTTTACTTTGAAAAGATTTAATTTTGGGTCGAAAACACAGAAATAAGAAAACTTTTAAATTAGCTTTGTTTCAAAATATGTATCTGATTGCTAATAAAATTGTACCGAAGCTTAAAAATACGAATAAACATTTTCATGTTAATTGGACAAATGACACTTTCTAAAATAGCTACATTCTAATAAATCTACCATGTAGTTACATTGCTCATGTAATTTAATGAGAATTTATTAAAAAAAGAGATTCTTATAAAACATGCAGTCTTTTTTCTTTCAGACAAAGTGCTATTTTTCACAAAAGTTAACATTTTCTGCCTAAATAACGAACAATCTTTCAATTGCTATCCCTATTTTAACTAGATCAATCTTTTTTAAAAGCAGTAAAACAAGCACATATACTGCAATTAAAATAAAATTTACTACAATCAGCAATTAAACAACCAAGTCTTGTAAAATTTCAAGTAAATATTACTCAGCATAAATACAATATTTCCTGTTCAAGAGATTGATTTTAGATTAAATAGTTCATAAAAATATTGATCATAAGAAAATTTTCTCAAGGAGTCATGGCACCACATGGAAAAGGAATGTTAATTGCACTTTAGCTTTTATAAGTATTTAGAAGATTATTTATAAAAAATTAATAAAATTATAGATAAATTTATTTTTGATTCGGCACTTTTGAAGCTGGAAAATTGTTAATCAAACTTCAAAGGTAATTAAACGATCTCGAGCAAATAATCAATTTCCTTTGATATAGAGAATTTGCAGAATTAGAGTAAATGAAGCATTATGGCCGAAGAAAATTTATTTAAGTTTATTTGGAAAAAAATGTGTAATTAAAATCTGTAGCTATGGGAGATTTAAAAATCCTTTCATTTCAAGTCATTATTGGATTTTATCGGTTTATGGGAATGTATGCTTTTAAATTGAGATGATTGAAAATGCAACTTAAGTTATCTGAAAGGGATAATCATCTTATATTTTAATTCTTTTGAAATTTAATTATATAATTTTTTCATTCAATAAAGTTTTTTTTATTCATTAATTCACCATTATTGAATGTAAAGGAAGAAAAACTATAATTCACAGAAGTTAGAAGTAATAATAATTATAATAATAATATTTATCACAACGAATAATACTTCTCATTGATTTTTTTTAGTTAATTGCAGTTCGATATTATTCTTCTTATTATATTTTATTTACAGAAGAAGAGCGTATTAAAAATTTATAGTAACATGAAAGGGACAAAAAAGTGTGTACAATAATTATTTTATTACTGTTTTTAAATTTATTAAATAAGATTCAAACTGCAACCTACGCATAATACACTCTATAACAAAAAAATCGACGCACCAAGAAGGAGTTGTCCGATTGAAACGAAAATTGGTGGATAGGAAGACAATGTACAGAATAGTAAATGATTAAAATTTCAGAGCAAATGAATAATTTATTGCAGAGTTACAGTAACACGTTCAATAAGGTGTGGACCCGCCTCTAACCTGGATACAAGCTGCCACACGGCTTGGCATAGACCGATAAAGCTCCCGGATGGTCTCTTGCGGTATTTCCTGCCAAATTCGATCCAATTGTCGAACGAGGTCATCAACATTCCGTGCCAGATGCAATCGCCTTCCCATCATATCCCAGACATGCTCGATGGGAGAGAGATCTGGTGATCTG
>NC_092205.1:30070098-30158106 GCF_043381705.1 Parasteatoda tepidariorum | reverse complement strand
GTAAAGAATATTTTTTCATAATGTATGATTTTTTTTATGTATTTTTATAATCTGACGCTATATATATTAATATTATTATTATATATTTGTAATATTAATATTAATATTGTAATATTCAAATAATATTCACATTAAATCATAATATTTATAGCTCTCAATAATACAGTAACATTTCAGCAATGGAACAAAAAAAAATCATTAAGTACACTGTTAGAAAAGTACACTGGATCAAATTACGGTAAAAAGTAATGGCATTTAGGCTGCGTAGAGCTAATTTATATCGGAACATGTTACGGAACGAAAAATATAATACATATGTAATGGAAATATTATGTTTCGGTAAAAATAAAATCTCATTTAAAGACATTCTCTTAGCACTTTTGGGCTAATATGGAAAGTTAAAGAAAATTTGAATCCTATATTTTAACATGTAACCAGTTTTAAGAGATTCGCTCTTTTCAAAAAATTTGAAAAAGATTAACTAGATTTCCGCTCCATTGCTCCTTTTATATGGACTGTGGAAATAATATGCGCTGAAAAAAAATTTTATTCAAAGACTTTCTTTCAGCACTTTCGGACAAATATGGGCATTTTCAGAAAACTTGACGCACATATTTTAACTTGTAACCAGTTTCAAGAGACTTGCTCTTTGAAAAAAAAATTTAAAAAATTCATAAAGTGTCCACTCTATTGCTTTTTTATTATGGACTGTGGAAATATCATTTTTTAGTTAATAAAAAAAGCTAATTCAAAGACATTCTTTTAGCACTTGTAGACAAATATGGGTATTTTCTGAAAATTTGGCGAACATATTTTAACATAAAACTAGATCTGAATGATTATCTCTTTTCAGAAAATTTGAAAAATTCACAAAATGTCCACTCTATTGCTTTGTTAAAATGGATTGTGGAAATATCCTGTTTAGGTAAATAAACATCGAATTTAGATTCATTATTTGAGGACAAATATGGATCTTCGCAAGAAATTTGACTCACATATCATGAATCTAGTTTTAAGTGATTCGCTCTTTTCAGAAAATTTTGAAAATTTCAAAGTGTCGAAACTTTCTCTATTTCTTCTTTAATATGGACTGTGAAAGTATGTTTTGGAAAAAATAATCTCATTTAAAGACACTCGTGAACAAATAGTGGCATTTTCAGAAAATTTGACGCACAGATTTTAACATGAAACGAGTTTTAAGAGATTCGCTCTCTTAAAAAGATTTTTAAAAAATTCCTAAAATGTCCCCTCTATTGCTTTTCTATTATGGGCTGTGGAAATATCATGTTTTGGTAAATATAAAACTCATTTAAAGACGTTCTTTGAGCACTGTCGGAGAACTATGAGGATTTTCAGAAAATTTGACGCACATATTTTAACATAAACAAGTTTTAATCAATCGCTCATTTCGAACAATTTAAAAAAATATGTAAAATGTCTGCTCTATTGCTTCTTTAATATAGATTATAGAAATATAAAGTTTTGGACAAATATGGGCATTTTAGAAAATTTGACTCACAAATTTTAACATGAAACCAGTTTTAAGAGATTCGCTCTTTTAAAAAGATATTTAAAAAATTCATAAAATGTCCCCTCTATTGCTTTTCTATTATGGGCTGTGGAAATATCATGTTTTGGTAAATAAAAATCTCATTTGAAGACGTTCTTTGAGCACTGTCGGAGAAATATGTGGATTTTCAGAAAATTTGACGCACATATTTTAACATGAATCCAGTTTTAAATAATTCACTATTTTCGAAAAAATTTAAAGTTTTGGTAAAAAAAAAAAAAATTATAAATTGTCCGCTCTATTCCTTCTTTAATATAAACAGTGGAAATATCATGCTTTTGTAAAAAAAAAAATCTCCTTTAAAAACATTCTTTAAGAAATTTCGGGCAAATCTGGCCATTTTTAGAAAATTTGGTGCACAACCAGTTTTAAGAGATTCACTCTTCTCAAAAAATTTAAAAAAATTCAGGAAGTGCCAGCTCTTTTGCTTGTGTAATGAGTGATTTTGTTTTAGTGTTATTTTCCTAATGAGTGGTTTTATCTTATATTTAATGTCTTATCTCATCTTATCTAAAGTGGTTTTATCTTATATATAATTTATTTCTCAATGTCTGTATAATGTTCTTAATGTATGTCTACTCCATTGTAAAAAATGTATAGTAAAACTATCAGAATATGGTAAAAATTGCGGTCACACGTTTCCATTAATAGAGCAATAAGATACGAATGATTCAAACTGTGAATTTTTAATAGCTTAATATTAAATATCAGATTAAGTTCCTGAGAAACATATTTTTTGAGCAGGCCTAAAATGGTAGTAATATATTAGTTATGCGTTGAATCATAAAAGCATCATTAAATCTAAAATGTTTTGTCGCCAACAGAATATGAGAGTTTCTATTTAAATATTTATGATCAATGCGTTCAAGTAATCTACTCCATCAATAAATTCAGTCATCAGTGTAAGGAAAGCGCTTGATGCACCCAAATCCTCTTCCTTTCAACATATGGTAATGCAAATGTAACTTGTATGCTCAAATACAAGGTATCAATTTCGGGCTCAACTATTCAAATAAAAGATAGCAATTTGAATGAGAATAGAATACGTGATATTAACATAGAAGACGTAGACCTTTGTAAATGGCATGAGATATGCTATTTCGGAATTCCTTAGAAGTCAGCTCTCTAAATGACGTATATATTTCTGTCAAAAAATCAGCTTTTTAATATCGCTTCGTTTCAGAAAGGCTCGGATCATGAATAAAAACTACAATAAAATTAAATAAAAAATTTAAAATTTAGTTTGTGAAGTAGACTGAACATGAAAAATTTATTATGGTAAAATCTTAAGGGAGAAAAGTAGGGGGAATCATTTTCTAAAGATGCGTAGAAAAGTCTGCGTTGATAGAAGTTTAATTACGAAATTGATGCGTCTAACGTTTTCCTCTTTAGTCAGACAAAATCTATTTTCTCTATTTAATTTGAAAATTTTCATTTTAATTTCTGGCTTATCTATTCAAATAAAAGATAGTAATTTCAATGAGAAGAGAATACGAGGTATTAACATCGAAGGCGTAGACCTTTGTAAATGTCATGAGACTAAATGTCATGAGGAATTGATTAGATGTCAGCTCTCTAAATGACACATATATTTCAGTCAAAAAAGTTATTGTTTTAATATTTATTTGTTTCAAAAATGCACTCAAAAATGCTAAGTTAAATAAACGTTAGTTCAAATCAGTTTGTATTTATTTAAATGCTCATCTCTGCAATGTTGAATAAAACCCAAAGAAACTTTCATTGTAATCCAAAAAACAGCTTCAGTTAAAAATTTTAATAAATTCTGTTTTTAGTGGTCAAAAAATAATTAAATTTGTGATGCTTTACCACACAAATCTCCAGACAAATTTAAGCTCTTTAGTTAAGAATTTATCAAAATTTTTATACATGATAAAATTTTTTAGCGATAATACTGAACTAAATTCTCATTGCAGCGGTTAATTAACTTTCGAAATTTGCATTGTAATGTTGAGAACTTCATTACACTGTAAGAATATTCATTTCAAAATTACGGTAAAATAGCCGGCAGTAGTCCAACCATCCAATTAATCTTGAAGTTTCCGGTAAAGAATATTTTTTATTAAATTTACATATTTTTAAATAACTAAGTGACTTTTAATGAAGTTACTTAGTTCTTTACAAATTGGAACTAGTGGGCTTAGATGACGCAATAAAGTTCTGGTTGTTTAATCGCGTGAAAGCGGTTAATAAACGGTGTTTTGAATATCCTTTAAATGAGATTTCTTATGTTGAGTCTAAGGTTGTTTACTTATGGATAAAATAATAAAATTTCTTTGCACTCCATAAACGACGATTTCGTATTACAACTTCTGTTTCCATTGTGACCAAAGTGGCCGTCTTATCAAGCATGGACGGTATAATAGTTCCATAAGTACGAAAGTAGATTCATCATCATTTTTAACATTATAACAATGAACACTGATCTTTCAAGAACTAATAGGAAATATCCAATGGCTATTGTTATTATAATATTTGATAACGTATTGATCTATCAAAATTGAATTGAGAAATAAATAATTGTTTGAGCATCTTCTAATTAGAGAAAATAGGTTGCTAAAAGAACAATAAATAGTAATAATCTTTATACAATTTTTGAAAGAAATTATAAAATATGAAATACCTTGAGATTAAAAAAATATTTATCTTGAACTAAGTGAATAGATATCTATTGAAAAAAATCTCAATTAATTAATAAAGTTCCAATTAGTTTGCTCTCAAACCAAAAAAAATAAAAAAAAATAAAAATAATCTAAATTTTGAAAAGGTAAATAAGCACGCGTAAAACGTAAAATAAAAATAAATATTGCTAATAAAGGAGAATTTTCCAAAGAATTTAATATCCCTAAAGGTAATTAAGAGAACTCTTAAGACAATAAGGCTCTCAAAAGGCTTAAAAGCTTAAAAAATAAATAAAAAAATTTTGAATAAGCATTTTTTATGAACTTAATCAAGCTCAAGAAATATTTACATTTAATGGGATAATTTCACTGATATTTTAAAGCCTCGTGTGATTTTGATGAGAAAGCTATTAAATGCATGAAATAGTGATAGTACATATGATTTGATGAACGTTAATTTAAAAATAAATCTTCAGATTATCAAAGAAATTATAAATATTACAAAGAGAAAACTAAAGTGTAGACAATCATCCTCTAGTTTATAGGATGAGGTATTTGAAAGTTGTTAGAAAACATTTAAATACATAAATTATTGATGTATCATTTATACTAAGTAATTGAGCATGGATGAACATAAATTTAAAACTTTTTTGGGGTATAAATGAATTCAATTCTATCGGAGAGAGATATATATATATTAAAAAATTTGAAACTCAAAACTCATATTTATTTTGTTGTTGTAGAAATCCATCTTCAGTGCAATTTCTTTTAGTTCAATTTAGTGTTACTAAGGTCAGCTGTTAAATGAGACGAATTTTGTAAGGATTATTAAGCTTCAGGCGTTATCACCAATGACTGCAGAATACAGCTAAAAATAGAAAGGATATAATAGAATAAGTTCTTTCTCATGAATTGAACACGAAAGATCTGCTTGAAAAAGTACCGCTCTAATCCCGTTAGATATTGCAAGTGGCTTAAAAATTAAAAAAAATTCTGGTTGCAAGGTGTAAGGATTCTCAACGGCGAGTCGATTCAGTCGAATGGTTTTCTTATTTTTATCGTCAAAAAATAGAAAGAAATGAATTTAAGCTCGTGGAAACGATATATTATGCTTGAGATGGGATGATTTTTAAGATTTGGTAGTATAGATCTTTGCTTGAATTGGAAAGAATGCTTTTGCGCCGTTTTTTTCCCTTCAGTTTTTAATATAAATTTTTTGTAATTTAAATTAGAATATAATCTGATTTTATACTTACTTTCTCAAACTAAATAATATTTAGTATTCTCATAATAATTTATTGTGAATTATGTACTTATATGACGAAATAATCAAATCGTATGAATGTATCAAATCGTTCGTTCAGAATGATGCCTTTATAATTGGTAAACTTCCAGAATGCATTGAGATAACAAATGAACGAGGAAGAAATGTCAATCTGTGTTTAAGATTGGAATCTCGTTCAAAATCACGTGGTTTCAAGACAAAATGATTGTCAAAAATGGTCAATTCAAACTCAATGATTACTAAATGGACAAAAAAGGGGTTTTTTATTCTTGAGAATGTATGTTGTTGGATTTGAAAGGAGAAGAAAATCGTATGTCGTCGTTGAATTATATTGAGGAACTGATCTTTTGTTCGGATTTTTTTTTCAGAAATGGAATTTTTTAAAGATTTGGCGGTTTAATTTAAAAAGTTTTGAAAGGATAAAAAATAATGCCTTTGTCAGGACATGGTCTGATAACTAGGTTAGGTGTGTTAAACTTATTATACTCAACTATTTATACTACAATTATTATACTACAATTATTATACAAGCTATTTATACTTAAGAATTTTTCGTGTAACCTTTGATGTGTAAAAAAACCTTTTCTTTTGGAGATTGTAATGTTAGAGATGGGAAATTTGCATCGCAAAGCATTATTGTTTGCAAAGCAATATTTTTTGTAAAGCATTCTTGTTTTTGGAAAGCATAATTTTTCCTTCTTTGACGTTATTGAATGATATATCGGCATTAATCATTACTTTTGACTTCTACTCTTGGCTAATTATGTTTGCAGCAAATTTTATCACACTTGCACGCAGCAATTTTATCACACGTGTAATAAAACATTTTTCTGTTGGTATTTCCTTTCAAATCAAGTAGGAATTATTGATCTTTAACAGACTTTTGCGTACAATGCCATAGGAAGATCAAATTTCACAGCTTGAGTTTCAGTATTGGAACTACGTTAGAGGCGATTGAAACTGTATAAATCAGATACCAAAAAATCACGTATAATATATATATATATATAAATGCTCATCTCTGCAATGNATATATATATATATATATATATATATATATATATATATATATATATATATATATATATATATATATATATATATATATATATATATATATATATATATATATATATATATATATATATATATATATATATATATATATATATATATATATATTACACGTGATTTTTGCTTAAAATTGATTGATATGAAGTGCAGAGTTTATGCACCTTCTTCTTCTCATTGGCACGACAGCCCAAGATGGGCCTTGGCCTTCTCAACAAGCCTATGCCAGGACATTTTTCCCTTGCCAAGGTTCTTCAGTTTATTATCCTTAAAACTTGTAGGTCCTTTTCAAGGCAGTCTAAAAATCTTTGGTTTGGCCGTCCTCTTTTTCTTGTACCTGTTGGCCTGGCACTGAAAACTTTTTTGGTTGTCCTGCTATCCTCCATTCTTATAATGTGGCCTGCCCATTTAATCCTTTGAATATTGTTAAATTTAATGACATCAGGTTCTTTATATGCTTTGTAAAGTTCCATGTTTTAGAATTATGTGTTAATAAATGTAGAAAAAATCAAATTTTATTAAAGAAAAGTACAATAAAGTACTCTTATTTATATAAAAAATTCATTGAAAGCTAAAACTTTAAAAAATTACTTCGCGTAATAATCGTTCAAGATTTTAGTTATGACCAAAACATTTAAAATTTGAACTTATATAAAAACAAATGTTGTGCAAGTTAAATTTTAACAATGCGTAATTAAACAAAAATAGTAAGTTTTATTAATTAAATTTTTAGTATTTCCTATGAAACCAAACATATGATGTATGTAGTAAGCGTGGAATTAATACTAAAAATTATTTTTCTAACATTTATGTATGAAACTAAGTACTAAAATTAGGAAAGTTCATTTTTCACTATCTCCTTAAACATTAGATAAAAATTCATATTAAATAAAACGCTCTATACCAAGTTAAATTTCATAAAATTGTTTTGTGTTTTTGTAACAGAAATTTTTTTTCCTTCCCTATTTAAAAAGACGTGCAAAAAATTTTATTCAGAGATAAATAAATAACTTTAGAACTTTTTTCTATTTAAATCTATTTAAATATTTTCTATTTTTTCCACTTAGCTCTTTTTTTTTAAAAAAAAACATGGTAATTCAGCATTTATTAATATATTTTTTAGCTTTATAATGTGAATTCTTTTAAATTATTTATTTTATTATCAGCATACAAATCACAAGTCGAGAAACAAAAGTACGCAATTGTTTTATTTGAGTATTTTTTCCCCCAAAATTTGCTTGTCTGAACGCAAAAGACATTTCAAATGTTCGTAAGATTTCGTTTTAAAATATAAATAGGTAAAAAAATTGCGTTAATGATTACTACGTTCATCGTGAATAATTTACAACCGTTTCGAAATTAACTATTTATAATCGTTTCAGGGGAGAAAGATATTCAAGTTTAAAAGCTTATTATACTTATGTATTTCTTAGAAAAATGATTTGAGATCGGACTATTAAACCATTAACAATTTTAAAGTAAACAATCATGTATAAAAAATATTACAAACTTATACAAAGTAAAATTTATAATAAGTCAATGTTTTATGATTTCTAAACCTTATACCAGTTAACATTATTTTTCAATGCATATAAGCTTCATAATCAACCTCTAAAACTAAAAAATTGAAAATTTTGATAATATCTTGCATTTTTTTTCTAAAAATGAAAAGCAAATAAGAACAGTTCAAGACGTTTGAAGCAAATCTGTTCTTAATTATTTTTTGCATCAACGTTTTGTTCTTCTTTCCAAACATGTTACGCAATTAAATTTACCTTTCACCTTTCAATCCTTTGCTAACATGTTCTTTTTAAAAAACAATCTCTTCTAAATAGTATTTCATTAACGGATCAGCAAGTATTTCACTGTCTAACAATAAGCAGTCCAGAAAAATTAATTAAGATAAAAAATAAATTTTATTTTATTTTCTCTATAAATATTTGATTCACTATTCTTTTCATTATGATTCACTATTTCTTTTCATTTGCTTTATAAATTCGGCTCAATAAATATAATACATTTATATTTTTCACAAATTTTTAAGTTTTTCTATTTGCATTAATTTTTAAAAATAATCTAATCAAAGATAAATTTATAAAAAAAACTATCTAAATTAAGTATCTCTTATTTTAATGTTTAACTCACATAGGAATTTCTTGCTATTAATGAATCAAACCGATTGTTGCTGTTTATTTGTCGATTTTATGCTAAAATACGAGGTATTATTTTGCAAATAAATTTTTTTTTATTTGTTTTGCAAATACTTTTATTATTGTTACATTTGTTTAAGAAAACATTCGTTTATTAGTACAATGTTTGAAGATATTTCTCTCACTTTTACGAGTAAGAAATAATGAAAAATTTCCTTCAGATAAGAATATGAGCTCCCTGTATATGTTTACAGAAAAATACCGGGTCTGCGTTTCTATTACTATTTTTATTATCATGCACTAATTCCCCCAACGTCTATATTTTTGCTTGGCATCTTTACATATTTTAAGACTATTTTTTGAAGACTCTGTAGTCGCATGAAACGATGCTTTTCTGCGAATAATATGACATTTTCATAACTGGATCTCATTTCAACAACAACAGTTATTAACGACTGTTAGGTCAAATTTAGTCTATATTTAGCCAGCGCCATTTATGTTCATTACGAAAGTAGCGCAAAACGACAATATGGAGAGAAGGCACAATTTTGAGAAAAAGAAAAGGTTTTGTATTCTAACTTTTTAATATTTCAAAAACTCCCAACAATGCTGCATTATCTGGTCTCATAAAATTTTGCAAAAAATAGGAATAAGGCAATGATATTGGTAATTTTCATCTTGGTGGAAAATGCAGCGAAATTGGTGATTTTTAAAAAAATCTAATAACTTTTAAAATACTTTAGTTACTCATCCGTTCGAAAACAAAGATAATTCCGTTTAGCAAGATGGCTCATACAATATACAATACAAAATCTGGCTTTCTTTTTATCTTCCTAGGCGAAAAAGTTTCAAAAAACCATGCTAAAAGAACTCAATAACAACTTACAGGCAATGGAAATGCTCTCTTATTGACAGTAAGACTGTCGCCCAGCTTAGTGGCCAATTATGCGATCTTGGCGATTATGGTGGTATGTTTAGTGGCAGAAGCCTAATATTCCTTTACAAAGTTTTAAAATTCTTGATGCTTTAGAAAGGAAGATATTCCAGAATTTATCAGATATAACTGTAACAAAAACGGTACGTAATGGACCATTTCGGTTTTGATATATAAATCAAGTACTTTTTGTTAAAACAGCTTTTCATAATTACATCTATAGGACTGGTTCAAATTTGTTATAGAGAGTCATATTCTTTTGCCACGTATGGTTTAAAATGTGTCTTTGCATTATCCGTTATTTATTTATTTTTCAAAAAGTCATCATTATCTTTCTGAATAGTTTCATTAAACGCTTTTGATAAAATTTTATTTACAATATTTTTTTTTTTTACATTTTATTAAATAATCTTAAGGTAAATATACAATGCTCATGAAAGAAAATTCCTAATTTTAATGAAAGATTTTTATTTTGAGAATATTAAATTAGTTCCATCTATAAAACGAAAAATTTATTGTAATTCTTACTTTTGCTTTTATGTTTAAAAACCTTTTTGTCCTTAAATACTGTTTATCTAGAGTGTATTAAGTAATAAACTATTTTATTGAGCAAAATCCAAAGTAATCTCTTTCTTTGTTCAACTAGTCGTTTCAATCATAGTGGATCAAGGGATTGAAAGTTTTTAGTAAAAAAAAAAGTGAGGATTTTTTAAAAACTTTAGCAGATCTTCCACGCAAGATTATATTATTAAAAAATTTTAATTGAAAGTTTTCGAGATTATTTCGATTAAATATCTGACTTAATTAATATTAAGAAACTTTTTCCTTTTTCTTTAATTATTCTTCTTTTTACGTAAAACCAGTGGTGATTAAACATGTATTTAGTATTATTTTTATTGAAACACTAAACTTCTGTTTTTATATATAGTTTTTATACAGTTTTATATATAGTTTCAGAATTTTGAATTTGAGGTGATTTTTCTCAATATTTTGATAGAAACAATAAGCGCGGCAAAGAATATAGAACGCACTCCCTAAAACGGAAGTCTCGTTTTTGAACGTATTTCGTTATTTTTATATGTATTTCTTTATAATTTTGTAACGAAAAACGAACCCTTAACTAATTGACGAAGCTGCATCACTTAAGCATCATTTCACACAATCCACAGTTTCACAACAATTTGCAGGGTTCTACAATTTTGCAATTTTATTTTTATATATTCTATTAAAATTGTTAGTATCACACAACGGAATGATATAGTAATCAAGGCTCTTGCTTTCTAAACAGGCTTCTCTAGTTCGATTCCTGGGGCAAACTGAAAAAAAAACATTCACACATCTTTCTTTTAAGCTGGCCAGCCTGAATAGAAGTTAAAGAACTCATTTTATATCAGAAAGGTTCTGGATTCGAATCCCGGTAGAAACGTAGATTTTCCATCGTTCTATTTTCTATTCTGTCTGCCCTTAATTTAGGACCAACTGACCTAGATGCTGACCAACCTAATATATATATATATATACATATATATATATGTTGCCGTCATTGTATAGAATGCCTAGGCATTCTATACAATGCCGGATGCTATTTAGGCAAAGTATGAAATAAATGTCCGGATGAGGTTATTATGTAAATGATGTGCATATTACTGTGAATGAGCGAAATCGGTGTTTGTTGACTTTCACCGGTGAATGTTGACAATCACATAGTCGCTTTGGTGAATGTCCGAAATATTTATTACATCCGATTTCATATTAATTTATTCATGGGTATAATTGCATGTATTCGATATTTTAATACTTACTGACGATAGATTAGAAGAAACATCAGTGTTTGGAGTATCGGGCAAATATAAACGGGCAATGGCACTTGATCTTAAAAAAACATCAGTGTAGGATATACCGGGCAAATGTATACCGGGCAGTGGCACTTGACCTTAAAAAAACATCAGTGTAGGGTATGCCGGGCA
Source organism: Parasteatoda tepidariorum (assembly GCF_043381705.1). Lineage (NCBI taxonomy): Eukaryota > Metazoa > Arthropoda > Arachnida > Araneae > Theridiidae > Parasteatoda > Parasteatoda tepidariorum. The sequence continues at coordinate 30,146,490 of NC_092205.1, read as the reverse complement.
AATGCATATCGGGCAATGGCACTGAACCTGAAAAAAACATCAGTGTAGAGTTTACCGGGCAAATGCATACCGAGCAATGGCACTTAACTAGACCTAGTATTACTAGGCCTTTGGTAAATGTCCGAAATATATACTAGGTCTAGTTAAGTGCCACTGTCCTGTATACCCTACACTGATATTTTGTTAAGATCAAGTGCCATTGCACAGTATATATTTGCCCGATACTGATGTTTCTTCTTATCTATCGTCAGTAAGTATTAAAATATCGAATAAATGTAATCTATCGTCAGTAAGTAATAAAATATTGAATAAATGTAATTATATCCACGATTAAATTAATATAAAATCGGATGACGTTTTGAATTTGTCATTTTTGAATGACATTTTGACGAATCTCAGATGTATTTTATATACCTTTGCCGGTTTCTCATTTGGCATTCTATAGAATGCCTAAGCAATGTACGAAATATAAATCATTTCATACTTTGCCGGCTAATTTTAGGCATTCTATACAATGCCTAGTCATTCTATACAATGCCGTATTTCATACTTTGCCGGTAACATATATAAAGCGAAAAAGAGAATCACCCTAAAAAATTATTTTTCCTTAAAGTAGGAAAATAATGCTAATATGTTATATGATGCTTTAACATTTGAGTCATTTGACTCTTAAATATTTAATATGATTAGTCTTTTATTTAAATGTTTGAAAGTTATGAGTTAAATTAAAGTTCTTTCCGCTTAATCAACATTTTTATACCTAAAGTGGGTGTATAAGAAGTTTGCTTTCTCCCACTTTTATAGTGCGAGGATTGAAACATTAAAAGTTATTGTCACAAATTGATTTTTAGTACCTCTACATTTAATAATATTTTTGTATTAAATCCAAATTTATATCATTCTTTCCATAGTGTTGCTTTTGATTTTAAAGTTACCTTAAAATGGAGTAAAATTTAAATATTATAAATGCAATTAGCCTAAAAGATAATTCAAATCTACTTTTTAAAAAGCAGATTTGTTCTACAAGATTCGTTATCTTGAACGTTAGAAAAAAGTGATGCTCTAATACTGTTAGAATTTTCATTCCGAATTTATGATAAAATTACAGGCAGCAGTCCATCTACCTGATTAACAGTAAAATTTATGGTAGAGATCATTTTTTTACCTTTATGGTTTTGAAACCTTTTACAGCTAGTATGGTTAAAAGACCATTAATACAAAACTATACGTTTTTTACCATTTCCAGATAGCAGGGTTTCGAAATGCAAAGAACATAACTGGAAGTTTAACTGGACATTGGAGATACTTCAGTAGCTTTATGGTGCTGCCATCTATGCGTGAATACAGGTATCGTATTCTAATAGTCACTAATTGTGAAGTGCACAAATTTATCACATTGAACTTTCCTTGTAGCTAAAGCAATAATAAATATGATTAAAAATTTTGTCCCGAAAGACATTTAGATGTTTTTTACTAAATTAAAATGAAAAAAATTGTACCATAGCGCAGTTATAAAATGCATTTTAAACTGTCTTTACTACTTGACAAGCTATTATTTCTTAAAATTTAATGTATGAAAGTAAAAATATTTAACGTGCGACTTTTAATTGCATTTTTATAAATTTTAAAACCAACTGGTTAATTAATTTCGTGATATTTCAGTAAATAATTTTATTTAACTTCAAATATTTTGGCAACAATTCATGAGGGCGAATGTATTTTTAAAAAAAATCTCGTTCGCCATTTATTTCGAAGTTTTAAACTATCTTAACATTTTGCATAGTTGCAACGTAAAAGTTTTAAATTGCTGTCCAAAGTTGTGAGAATATGTAATGCTCTCTCATTTATCAAAGAATGAGACACTTCAAATTCTCTGTCACAGTCTTTAATCCCAGATCCCTTTTCCAGAACTTTCCAAAAAGAATCTAATCTACAGTCTTAACATTAACTTAAAAGACAAAATATATTGCTAAATTAAACCAGTATTTATTTTAAAATTGAAAAAAAAAATCAAATGGGACACAAAAAGTTTAAAAACCATGAGTTTTTTATTTCCTAAAGATTAATTTAATTAATTATTCTTCAAAAGATGGGAAAAGAATAGTGTCAGAAAAGATTCTCCCCCCCCCCCATACTAAGTTTATGCTGAAACTTATAAATTTACCAGATTTTTTCTTTATAAGCATATCTTCCTATTTTTTTTTCCAAAAATATATTTCAAAACCTATTAAAGCTAGCTGTTTTAAGTTAAGAATATATATTTTTTGGTTATTCTTATAAATTTGCTCACAAGTAATTCATGAAAAAATTTTTAAAATTTATTTCATGTTTTTATACAAAAGGAAATACGTGATATTTAAATTGAAAAATTTATTTCAAACTTTTTCAAAAAATTTTTATAAGAAAAGTTTAAAAAAATATAAATTTTTATTCTACATAAGCTTAATTTCAATATTGCAACATGCTGTTTCCAATTAAAGAAAAATAAGAAATATAAATTTTTAATTTCTTGAAAAATTTTCAAATTATGTTTGTTAGCATTTTTTGCACATATTTTACACTGTTCAGCTGTTCCACTGTTTTAGAGTTGTTTAAGCAAGGAAAACAGCAGTGTGAATCGTTGATTCTGTACTAGTTAAAGTATTGTTTTATGGCTTTTTTACAATGTCAAGCAAAGATTCACTGTTTTAGAGTTGCTTAAGCAAGCAAAACAACAGTGTGAATCATTGATTCTGTACTAGTTAAAGTGTTGTTTTATGACTTTTTTACAATGTCAAGCAAAGATCCACTGTTTTATAGTTTTTTAAGCAAGGAAAGCAGCAGTGTGAATCGTTGATTCTGTACTAGTTAAAGTATTGTTTTTTGGCTTTTTTACAATGTCGAGCAAAGATCCACTGTTTTAGAGTTGTTTAAGCAAGGAAAACAGCAGTGTGAATCGTTGATTCTGTACGAGTTAAAGTATCGTTTTTTGGCTTTTTTACAGTGTCAAGCAAAGATCCACTGTTTTAGAGTTGTTTAAATAAGGAAGACAACAGTTTGAATTGTTGGTTCTGTACGCAATCGTCGTACACAAATGTTTGAACTCACTAATACAATCGTTTCGGAGGAAAAGGTATTTTAGACTTGCAGTTCATTGCTGAAATTTTTAATGAGCTCTGGCGCCTCTGCATCTCTGTTAAAGACAGCCATTTTGAAAAAAATAAAATTTATTTATTAATGGAAATCAACGCTTATTAAAATTTGTTATGTTTGTTAATTTCTTTATCTTTAATAAAGTTATATTAAAAACTGTTCAACAGAGTTTTTTTGCCTCATCCTGTATTTCTATTAAAATATTAATAATTTCGTTCTTTTTTTAAAGAAGAAGGAAACATACAACTTATTTTTTAAAAAAAAATTGGTTTAAATGTTTTGAGGACCCAATTTTATTTTATTTTTGAAACAAATAATCTTTGTAAAAAAGGTTTAAATTAAAATATTGAACTTTATACCTTGTCTACTTTGTACATGTTGTCTCAGAATAAATTAAAATTCTTAAGATATAGATTTAATATTTATTATTTTAATAATTTAGAATTTGTTTGCAACCATTTTTTAATACAATGTATATTTGTTGTAATTCTCGGTTAGCCAGGTTCAAGCAAAAAGTCGCCAAAAAGTGTAGAACCACCATCTATTTTTTTAAAATTTTTTTTTATGCTTTGTTTAATTTTCAAACATCTAAAAATTGGATAAAAAATATAAATAAAATGAAAAAAAAGAAAAAAAAAGCACCCGTTAACCGAAGAGTACCTTTTTGTTTTATTAGTCCACTTAAGGATAAAAAACATTGTAGCATTATCTTTGCACTGTTTTTCCATTATATAAATTAGATATTGACGTTAAAAAAGATTGGTGCAAACTATCATGATGTCTGAGACTTCAGGAACAAAAATAAAAATAACTAGAACAGAATCCAATCGACTTATCACAAGTAGTGTTTAAGCAGTTCGTGATTCCGTTGTGGGAATAGAGAATGATTTGGCGCAAACTTTTTCGTCTTGTTCGACGAAATTCGCGTAATTGAACCTTTATCTCAATATCAATCAGGAATCAAAGTGGAATCATTTCCCTTTCTTCAAAACCACATTTTCTTCTAATTCTTGTTTACTATTTCGTTCAATTCTTGTTTATTCTATTCCTGTCTATATCTTTTCCATCTAGAGTGAATAAAGTAGTTTATGAAACAGAATAATGCTGTTGGTGTCACATTTAAATTATTTGAAATCCAATTAAAAAAATCATATATTCACGTTTATATCATATATTAAGTCAAGTTATGTACTACAGATTTCAATGAAAATTAAGGTTTGAAAATTAGTTTTGGAATATATTTTGTATTGTATTAAAAATTATTTAAAGTTTATAATTACTCATTATTTATCATGACTCTTTAATTTAGTTCTAGAACAAGTTATAAGAGTTTCCAGTATCGATATCCAAGGGATACTATATTTTAATACATATTTCAGCATTTCGTAATGATGTTGACTGATCTAAATATAATATCTACATGCAATACCTAATTATGAGATTTAAATATAAGAACTAAATGTTAGGCTTAAATGTAAGATCTAACTATTACATCTAAATATAACGTCTTCATATTATATCAAAAGATAAGATCTAAATATAAGTTCTAAATATCAGGTCTAAATATAATATCTACATATTATATCAGATTATAAGATCTAGATGTAAGACCAGCTAGACAATAAATGAATTTACAATGCGTTAACTCTGAAATGTCGCTCCATTTCTTTGCTACATTATGCGTTATTGCGTTATTTTATTGTAAAAAGATTGGTATCAAATTACAGAAAAAAGTACCAGCACTCAGTATTCTGGAATTTTTTACTGTAATCTCCTTTTTTACTAAAACATGATACGGAACAAAAAATCTGTTATACCGTTATTTTTATTGTAATAATTACAGTGATAGAACTGAATCGCTCTAATTAAATATATATCACTGTAAAAATTATGTTATAATACTTTACGGTAAAAAAGGATTCTGCCGATGATGTACAAAAAGTGCCGGTACTTTGCACCGTGATATGATCCGGAACTTTTTTTACTGTGAACTATCCAGAAAGAGTGAATAGAAGAATAAAAACGAATAATTTAAATATTTTTTTTATAAATTCTTCTTTGAAAATCAAACTTTGAGAGAGCTCTTTCGGTATTATGGGATATTTCTGATTAAATATTCACTAACCCGGCCGGACACGTGAGGGCATGCCTGATCGGAATTTCTGCATGCTCCGGGAATTTAAGACATTATATATTTCGAGCCTTTTGATAAATAGTAAAACTTCAACTTAAGCGTGGAGGCTTATTATACAGTTTTAACCATTTATATACAGAGGTGAACACAATAATAGAAAAACTTTTATACTTATACTTTTTTTCATATTTCTCAAGAGAAACTGAAAATAATAATTTAATAACTTCAGACATGTTTAGATGATGCGACTTCTCATACATATCAATGAAATTTAAAGCTTTTGGAGGTTTGAGGGACCGACAATAAATTGGAAAAGGAAAATATTTTTTCTAACTATCTATGCTAAACAATGCAGCAATAAACTTATAACTAGTCACAATTTTGACGGTTATTATGTGAAATAATTTAACAGAATTTCGTAAACATAGCCCAAATTTTCATTCATATATGCGAATTTTTATAGAATTTTTTTTTGTCTTACAGTTTTTTGTTATAACTTTAAAAATATTCAATCAAATAAAAATTTTGTTTAGAAAAATTTAAAATTATTTACAAAATATTTGCTTTAAAATTTGAAAAAACATCGTTGAAAACTGTAAAATACGTATATAAGTAATTAAAGTAGTTCTTTTATACTGCATATGCACGAAAAATTAAACTTTTATCTCTTCATAATTTTGAACTGAATCGTATTTGGCAACTAATGAAGAAAAGTCCAAATTCTAAAGAATTGAAAAGTTTAAACCATTTTCTGAGTAGTTCTTGTGCATTTTGAAAGAAAGCTGTAAATGATAAGGGATTTTCTATACAATTTTGCATCATACGATAGAATTAAATGACAAACGATAATACCTTACAATAAACATTGATACACCAAAATGTGATTGCATCGGGAAAGAAAACAGGTGAAAGAAAAGAAGTTTTTATAGGGGATGATCCCCAAAAATGCCGGCGTCATTTTTAATGAATCTTGTTTCATAGCACTTAATTTGTGTTTCTAAAATTTTGTTCAACCCCTGTACTGTTATATTATTTCTCCCCAAATTCTTATTTCTCCCATTGATCTCTTTTTTATGTTTAAGTGTTCTTAATTTTCGAAGTAAGTACCAAACATACTTAATGCACATTGCACATAGTTTTGTTGCTTTTATTAATGTTTGAAGAATTTTACATTAAAATTTCCATTTCTTTTTGAGATTTAAAATATCATCAGAATTGTTTCCTTGTTCCAACTATCTCTTTCTACGTGTATCATTGAAAGGGTCTCTAAAGCATCAAATGTTTAAATCGGATATATTGCATCACTAATTCATCTCTATTGCCTCCCTATTCATCTCCCTATTTATCTCCTTATTCATCTTTAGTGTTAATCACTGCTAAAAAAGACCATTATTTGCATTTTTTTAATAATTTAAATTTAAGTTTATCCTTAATAAGCCTTTTAAGAATTAATTTTAAAATAACGCAAGTAGAGGAAAACTGACTATTACACCCTACTTTTAGAGCTGATGACCTCTCTCATTGCAAAGTAAATGTCACATTTTTCAAAAATAAATATAGATGTGAAGAAATAAATACCCAAAATTACGAAGCAAATTTTTGCTTAGTTAAAGCCATGCTAAGTTAAAAGCATATATATAGTTAGCATAATGGAGGAGCACTTAATTATTTTTTTATAATTTTTTACAATGAGAAATTCATTTGAAACTTAATTTAAATTACAGAGTAAGCATAATTTTTTTCAAAAATGGCAATATGTTGCAAGAAATATGTAGTCAAAATTTATTAGATGGATTTGTTTGCTCACGTTATGAGCATATATGCATAATTACGTAATGAGGATAAATTTGCGATTTTGCCTTAATTTAAAAATAATTTAAAATTTGTTCCACATTATTAAGTGAGCTCCAATTTTTTTTCAAAAATACGTTTATGTGTCAAGAAATAAGTACTCTAAATTTGTAAGAAGCACATTTTAGTCCAAATAATGTTACGTTATGAGCATACAAATAAAATTATAGAAGGACATTTTTCGAATTTTTTAAAATTTTTTCCAATGAGGATTTTATTTTAATGTTGTTTCAGATTACAAAGTAAGCTTCAGATTTTTCAAAAATACCCATTGATGTGAAAAAAATACCCAAAATTTTTAAGAAGCATATGTTTAGTCCTAACCATGCTACGTTAAGAGCATTAGCATAGGTAACATAATGAAGGATATATGGAGAATTTTTATAATTTTTTCCCGCGATAAAATCATTTGAAACTTGTTCCAGATCACAAATAGAGCATAATTTATTTCTACAAACATCCAGATGTGTGAAGAAATAAATACAAATTTTTTTTTGAGAAGACAAATTAAGTGTCATTTTTTTTCAAAAATACCCATAATTGTGAAGAAATAAATACTAAACATTTTTTAAGAGGCATTTGCTTAGGCTAAACCATGCCACGTTAAGAGCATATATATGGTTAACATAATGGAGGACAATTTGCAAATATTTAATAATTATTTGCAAATGAGGAAGTTTGTTTCAAAATTGAAATTTACTTTTGTAATTTAATTTTTCTTTTTCTTTAGTAAGCTTTGTAAATATTAATTTTTGAACAGCGCATAGTGAGGTTATTTAGCATAACTAGGTTTACGTGAAATAGTGCTTTTCAACGCTTTGTCACCCATTGTCCCTGTCATAACAAATTTTCTCTAAAAGTATTTTGTAGTTGGAGCAGGTGTGACAAATCGGGTAACATTGATATTATATGATAATTTTTATTGACTTTTTTAATATTTAGCAATAATGAAACTCATGATTAGAGTTTTACCAATACGTATTTAATGTAACACAATGAATATTATATGCCCTACATATTTCGTATATGTTAAGGTATTTAAGCATTTTACACTTGATATGACAGAAGTTGACCATTTTAGTTTGCACCACTAATAATTCATTAAGTTCTTCTTATTATATTCCTTAGTTAGCGCTGCTGCTTTTTTACGAAAGAATATTAAAAAAAAAATATTTATTTTCAGAATGCACAAAATTAAAATTACACTGTTGGAGTTTTTATTCTAATATTATGGTAAAATAAACGACAACAGTTTGTCCATCCAATTAACCGTAAGGTTTATGGTGAAGAATATTTTTTTTAATTTTACGGCTTTCTAACAATTTACAACAAGTATGGTTAAAAAATCATGATTACCTAACAATGCGATTTTTTAAACCATTTTCAACTGGTATGGTTTCAAAACTGAAAAAAATTACTGAAAAATGTAGATACGTTAACAGTTTTATGGTGCTACTATCTATGTTTGAATGAGTGTATCATATTCTAATAGCCTAGGGTTACAAATTGGGGAGCGCCGTGTCACTGGAGACTTTTTTTGTGTTGAATAGAATGGAGGAAATATTGTGGTGTCAACGCCGGGACTCGAACCCATGTTTCGTTGGTCATGATATTGACAGATTAACTCTCTCGGCTACAATTTGAACCTATCTGCATCAAGGAACTAAGAGGCAACGTTTGGCGGTGTGATAAAATTCTGTTTGTTTAACCGTATTAGGTGAAAGCAATTAATAAACGGTTTTTCTCACAGTTAAAATATTTAATATCATCTTATTTATGGTTATTTGACAGTTACGTTTGAATATGGTAAAATAACATTTAAATAAAATTTTATCTAGCCATTTTTTCCGAGAAACTTTAAACAGTGTTTCGGAAAAACTGTACTTAATATATTAAATAAGATTATGAACTAGGAATAAATTTAGCTATCACATGTTCATTTAAAGGAATTAAAATATTATATATATATTATGCTAGTTTTCAGCAAATGATGTAAGTTTTTGAATTAATATTTTTATAAGATATTAAAAATGAATAGGTTTGTTTTTATAATTTGAAGGGAAAACTTTCTTGCACTTTTATTGCGCTAGATTTTACTCTTAATATTTTTTCCCCAAATATAATAGAAGAATACTAGAGATAACATTTCTCTAAATTTTAATTAACTTAAAACACTAATTACTTCAACAAATATACTTGAAGTATTTAAGTACTTTAGTATGTTTTTTGAGTAAAATAAGGGCTTTAATGTGTTTCTTGATTGTAAGTAATGTGTAGATATTTTTTAATTTTTTTTTATTTAAAAATATTTTACAAACTATGCATTACTTTCTTGAATGTCACATTTTATAAAATATTAATTTAAACAAAATATTGAAAAAGAAAATTAGCTAAAATGCATTCAATTTTGAATATTTTCACTAAGCATATTTAGTCAATCGAATAAAGATTTGACAATTTCTCTTTGTAAAAAATTTCAACCAATACATTTCATTGGATTTCAGAATACTGTAATTGAAATCTTTTGCATGTGAGGGAACTATACAAACCAGACGTTTGTGTAAACAGTTTTTAAAGAGAAACGTTGTATGATAAAGGTGAAGAATTGCATGAATATATATACAAAAGTATTAAAACAAAATGTAACATATTTTATTGGGCAAAAAATTAATTCAAATACACTTAATTTTGCATACATTCACTAAGGACATTTAGAGAAACAATAAATATTTACAAAACATTTATTCTTAAATGTTGCACTATATATAAATGAAAACATAATGATGCATTTTTACTTACTTAATACATATAATACTACAAAATGTACAAAATATTCACAAACAAGTGACTGTAAATTTAGTTTCTTTGCTAAATATATAGCAAAAAAAAGGTTTTGGGCACATTCCAACATATAACATTTTACAAAAAGCTTATTGTTAAAAGAAATGATGTGTATATGGTTATGTTAAAAATGAAAAAAGAAGATTCTTATACCAATATAAAATAAAAATGCATTGTAATATTAATCATCGATACGCAAATGCCTGTCGGAAAAATATTATCTATGAAGTACAAAACAATGTTTTGAGAATTTAATGTATTGAGTTTGACACTTAACAAATTATATTGAATAAAACATGAATCATTGTATTATGTATTAAGATTTTTTAGACTGTCAATCATTTGTGGTCATCTTGTACGTCGCTTGGGGCAAGCTGATTTTCTTAAATAAATTATTGCGAGGGAGGAAGGGTTGCTCCTATATTTGTTTATTTATCACGAAATGTTTTAGAAATTTGATAATACGGGATGTTCTGTAATGACCACCCTCAAAGTATATATCATTTCCCTTTCAAAAATAAAATTGAAAAAGTATACACATCGAAGATCGCAAATTAATATACAAGCCAGGAAAAAAATTATCAACATCAAAATCTGATGAATAAATATGATTGGTAAAGATGAGGCAAAAAACACCGAAAGTTTCCTCACTTATAAGAGGCATAAGATTAGGCGCGTGACATCACAAAAGAAACGGAAGCCTGATTATTCTAATCCGATATTCCTATCCTGATTTCGGGCAAGTATTGTCAGTCGAAGACAACAAGTCAGACCAAGATTCAGATGCGTAATGATTGACTTCTATTATTGGTTTCCCATAATAATATTTCCTATCCTTGCAATATGGAATTTTTCATTTCAGAAATAGTGTGAATTCAATAACTCTTTTCTTCAGGCTTGTGACATCAGAGGACAGCTTTCAGGCGTCTGTTTTCAGTCGTCGAGTAAATGGGGTGCACGCCTCATAACTGTTCACGCTTAAATGTTTAGAATTCCCTCATCAGTGAGGCACTATCCAAAAAGGATCACCCGGTTCTATTATAATAACATGCTCTGCTTTGTACATGTTTGAGAAAGGGAAAGCCTCTTCACCAGCTTCAGAATCGGTGTTTGTTTATATTCAGAGCAAAAAAGAGGACTTTAGGAAACCGCTCTTCCCTTTGACTTCATGACCGGTTAACAGTTAATTTATTGACGTCATAAAATGAAAAATTGACTAATTACCCATTGCTATTTAACTCATATGTTTTTTTTCAGTAGTTTTTTTTTTATGATTTAAATATTATGTTGTGATTTCGAACATGTATATTTTAACTTAGTGTTTGATAAGAATTCTTAATTTAGGGTGTTGGTATTTTGTACCGTAAAATCAAATTTTACCGTAAACATCTGCAAAAAAATAGGATATTCTGTAATTTTCACATTAACATTTAATATATTACCGTAATTAAATAAAAGTTACCGTAAAAATAACGGTATAAAATTTTACGTTTAAAACTACTGGCACCCTGTGTACGACAATAACTATTAGCATTTCCCTAATAATTCTGTTATTTTCGTGTTGTATTTCATATTTGATTTGTTAGTTGATATGTTATTTTAAACTTAATGCTTTCGTCAAAATTTGTATCCCTAAATAATTGACTTTCAGAAAAAAAAATTCGAAATTTTATGAAATGTTCCCTTGAAACATTTGTCAGAAAACTGTTACGTCAAAACCAAAGACAATTTAATGGACTTTGAACGTTAATTTCTTTTTATGTTAAAGTCGAGGATGTTCTGGATAGAGAAAAATTAAGAGGAAAGAAGTTATATCTTTATATGTAAAATAAAAAAGTAAATTCACGGAAAATAAAATTCAATTTTTAAAAAAATGTTTATTTCATTTATCTATTTATCCTGTCAAAAGCAATTATACCTCAATGGGTTGAAACAATTTAATAAGCGGATCTAATTCTAAGAATTAGAAAAAGAAAAAAATGTTTTCCAATTTAAACAAATTTTAATCAATGACTGAAAAATTTAAAAAGAAACTCACAAAGAAAAACTAAGAATTTTTTTTCACTCGGAGTTATTTTAAAATATCTGAAACTATTTCAAACTCTAACGTATATGCATAGTTTTTGCTTGAATGTATGCATAGAAACTTGGAAGATTTTTTAGCAAGTGGATGTTTCTTAAACACTTTCTTTATAGAAATAAAACCTCTAGGTTTGTTATAATAAACATGTTAAAAATAATATTCATAAAATGGGAAAATTTTATCAGAATTTTTTTATAGGAAGCGCATGCATTAAAAAAGAATAGCAAAAATTGTGGTGCATACATTATTATGTGCAATTGTGCATCATTTAGCTTTTTATTATTTTGAAAGAAGGAAAAGAGATTGAAAGTTTAGGACAACTTTTGGAAATAACTGAAAAATTGGAAACTACATCATTGTTGAGAAAGTAATGATTATTTTGTAACTAAAACGCTGTGTTGTGATACATATAGCAAATATACAGTGATAGTTTCGAAGAAATAGAAAAGATTTAAAAAAACTTGTTTTTTATTGGCTAACAGCTTGATAGTTATTAAGGATTAAACAACACTTCAACTCAAAACATTAATTAACATATTTTGCAATATTTACAGTTTTTTTTACACCTGTTTCTTTAAAAAATTACATATGCTTTAAAATATTAATGTAAAATAACCACTTATTTCATATGCATACATTTGAATACATGAAATATGCACAGAAATAACTAAAAATTAAATAGCTCGATGGTTTGATATCCTTTAATTGTTCAGCTTTAACAATGTACGTAATAATACTTTTGAACATAATAGTATGTCTTTTCAAATAATAACAACTTTTTTATTTATGTTTTTTTTAATTTTTTATCAATAATAACAATTACGAAAGCTAAATATGTAAGATTTATTTCAACAACCATATTTATCAAAAATTACATTGACTTAATTTCACTTAAAATATTAATTTGATTGATATAATGTGTATATCTTTTAAAATTATCTAGGCCATATAAAGCTCTTTGTATTGCTCTGTTTTGCAATAAGTAATATTTTCTTTAATATGACGAAATTGTATGATAGTTTTGTAAAATTTAAACGATTTCCAAACATATTGAAGGCAAACTAGCAGTTCATTCAAACAGTTATAAAGCAATAATATAATTTGAGAAACATTATTACTATTAATTATCACATTTTTCGCTTCATGAGTCATATTTACAAGTTATTATTTTTCTCTGGTCATCTGACCGCAGATTTATATTCCTTCGGTTTGCATGATTTGAAACACCGAAATATTTCTAAGAAAAACTTTATTCTTGTGAAAAATTTACAAATTTTGATTAATATCCATTACTTATTTTTAGGGATGCTTTAGTACACCTAAATTCTCTAATGTATACACGGAAAGCATTAGAGATGAACTCGGGTTCAATCTTGAAAGTCCATGCCCATTCGATTCCGAAAACTTCTAATCCAACTTCAGAATTAGGTATTTTTCAAGGCCAAGCCTGTCAGAAATTTAGTATGTTTGATAAAGGCAAAATTCGAAAAAAGAGATATAAGCCCGGAATAGACGATTTATTAGAACTTACTCGATTTCGAATAATAATATTTATGCTTCGAAATAGTTTATGCTAAATATTTTTTTTTTACTTAATGACAGAGCGAAATGCAGTTTTATAATTTTTGTTCTGTTTAAAAGCAGTAAGAAAGTATTTGAATTCCTTTTATCATGAGCCAGGCCCCGAACGTAGCTTCAGTACATTGTAATAAATTCCAGATCAAATTACAGTAAAAAGTACTGACTACCTGATTACAGCATCCATAAAATCCATTTTATCACGAGATCCAGTTTTACCGTGAAATTTTATGCCGTAATTTTTGCAGCAATATTAATTTAATTATAATGATTCAGTGATTTCACGGTGCATATTACTGTAAAAATTACGGGGCAGCAAATGTTCAGTTCTATAAAATTTTACGAAAAAGAATTCTGTTACCCTGAGTACCAGTTTCTTTTACAGTGTAGTCTTGTATATATTATACTCGAATATACTTTATGGATTGATTGTATTTAATGGATAATCTAGTATACATTAGATAATGTATAACAGCATACCATAAAATTTATCTAGATATGGAAATATAAAGTAAATTCCGTCTTGCTTTTGTTAACGTAGAGATTTGATTGGCTATTTAGGAAATATAATAAACTTAGCATTTTAAATCAATATTTACAGAATACTATATACACTATACATGCAAGCAAAGCAAGATCCTGTTTTTTTTAACTTTTAACAATTGTTTTGTTGTTTATTTGTTAACAATTGTTTCAAATCAATCTATCGTTGAATTGTTTTACGCAAAAGTTCATAAAAACAATCAACATTGACTTGGAAACTATAAAATACTGATGATAAAATTCAATTGAGAACAATATGCAGTATCACATAAAAAATTATTTTTTTAAAATATGAAACAGAGAAATTTTTGCTTCTCACTTGATTCTTAAAGTTAATTTTTAGCAATATTATTTAAAAAATGGAAGCTGGCATCATAACTATTCAGGTCCAACTCACCACATAAACTCATATATCTCTACAGAGTGTTCTCTAAAAACCACTTTGGCATTGTCGTTTTAGTTTCCTTGTCAAAATTTTATAGCTACCATTGTTAGTAAATGTAAAATTTAGGTGAAAATAAAACAAATGCATAAGCTGGTGAAGACCATTAAAACTGTTATTGTACTTTCCAACTTATTAGCCACAAGTTTGCCCAAGCTTATGGATTTTATTTATTAATAAAATCTTAAGCACAAAGCTTAAAGATTTTGAAATAAATGTTAGATGTGAAGATTTAAATTCAGTATGAACATTAGCTGACCTGAACAGTGATGCGTGAAATCTGATAACTTTTTTCCCTTTTTTTTTCTCTTTTTATTTGTTTACGACACTTTATATACAGAATCAACTGACTATATTTTTGACAAAAATTCTAACGTATAAGCCAAAAGTGAGGATTAGTCAACACCCTGTGTATTTCTTAGTTTCTTAACAATCCATTTGTCCGATCAAAACTATATATAAATGAAATCAATGGAAGAATTACAATGGTTGAAAAATCAACTTATTTACAACATGTCGTCTTGTACTGCCAAATGATTGGCTGAATTGCTTCTTTTAGGAAGATTAACAACTGACGTAGTAGTGGTGAAGCTTGTGCAGCTATCTCTGGGGCCTTTATGGTTGTAGAGGGCCACACTTTCACTATGTCTCGGCGATAAATGACCAACCGAATGCCTCGGGTTTTTGCCCACGGTTTTTTGAGTCCTCCATCTCTCAAAGTGGTGCTTCAATGAATTCTGAACCTGCATAAAATATAGGAACATACTTAGGGTGTTCCATAATGACCACTCTTAATGTATATTTTCTGAATCTTCAACTGAAAAAGTACACATATGGGAGAGACTAAATAATATTTAGGCAGGAAAAGAAAAAGAATCGAACTCTGACAAATTACTGCTGAGTAGGACAAGGATAAAAAAAAATGTTTGATTGTTGATGGAAACTAACAGTAGTTGAAAGATTATTTTTGAAAAAACCATCCAGGTTAAAATGCAAATTAAACAGGATTTAGTTTAAAGGGTATTTGAATTCCTCATTAGTAAATATTAGAATTTTTTTTTGCATTGATTAAATATTAATTTCCGTCATCTCTATGTGTATACTATTTGGCCTTAGTTTAAACAACAATTCGAAAAACGTATATTAAGAGCGATTATTATGAAGCTCCCTAGAGATTTTATGAGAAAATAAATAATTTGGAACTATCTAGATTCTGAGGCTTCTATCTATTAAAGTTGAAGGCTCGGGTAAACAATTCCACAATTTACTATAACAAAAAAAAAGAAACATAATGGAAAATAAACTCTTAAAAATTATAAAATTTATTTTATTAGAATTAATTTTTGTTTTTCTCTAATCAGTTGGAAAAAATTACTAACAGATATCACTTTCGCTTTTAAACCAGGTTTCCAGGATTTAATACCTGATGCTAACGAAGTACCAATTCACTCCGGATCCTTTAATTATACGTTGTATTTAAATTCTTAATCAAATAAATATTTTCAATTAAGCTTGATATTTTTGACGGAAGTTTTATTAGTGATTCATCAGAAAAAGAGTTTTATTTGTGTTTTCCTGAAATTTTTCCTATTTAAGTTTAATTTAAAGAAAACATGGAGAAATATTTTTTGTAAAATTACGGTATTTTAAGAGTGATATTTCTGGAAAAAAAAACACAATTCTGGATAGCAAAACAAAAACAAAGTTACTTGAATCAGTCATTTAGAAATTTTTCCATTAAGATGGTACGGGTTTACCGAGAATAGTAATTTTCAAAATTATAAATCCCTTTATCGCACATTTTGTAATAAAATACAAAAATAAAATGCAAATTTTGCCAAATAAGTGGTTTTCATGCCATTCTTTTAATTAACATGATAAAAGTACCAAGTTTGTAAATTTTACTGAAATCGTTACCAAATAGCTTCAGTAAAATTTACCGAACTTTTCGATGTTCCAATAGAGCCAAAAACACGGTAAGTTTTACCATGTTCTGTTAGTTTTCGCCAAACCTTTTTTCTCAGTGAAAATGCAAGTTTTAAACGCATTTAGATTTTATGTACTTTTATAACACTAAAAACAACATTTGTATAAATTAAACGTGGTAAAATACTTATTTCTGATCATTATTCGGTTCTCCGTATGTAGCGTAAAAAGCTCACTACGTAGTAAATATAAAAATTAGCTTACCTCACCATTCAAGAAACAATATAAGACAGCAACTACAAATCCCTAAGAAAGAGCAAAAAAGAAAAAAGAATAGTTTTTGAAAACTCTGTGAATTATGTACAGTTTTTTATGTACAATTTGAGCTTTTGACATAAACTTTTTACTATACATATTTTTCATATTATTTCCTTAATTTTGCACTAGTTTAAGTCAAAAACAAGTTTAGCATTTTAATAATTTATGGTTTTGAAATACCGTATGAAACACTGGCGTCTCTTTCTGAGTTAAAGCTAAAATCTTCCTAACATCACTTCTTCAGTTCCAAGCAGTAATTTTTCAAATTTTTACTTATTTTCAGTTATTTATGTATATCCAAGAAAAAAAGTTATTCCTCGCTGAAAATTCTTTAATTTTTAAAACCAATTATTGATAAATCTGATTGAAAACGAAATCGAATTACTTTTTTGTGGATATTTTATATTTTAGTACGAATATGAATTACAGTTCGATTTTTTTAGTAACCCTTAGACTGTTTTTTCATAATTAAAAAATACCTCAGTATATTTTGTATGTAATTAGAGCGTCAGAAAAAAATATATATAAGGGACAACGGCGTTCCGTCTACTTCACAGAGTTAAAAAATTTACTTAAGCCGAAAGACAATGCCAGTTACATATAATTGTGAAAAACATTGATTGTTTCAAACAAGACAAAAGATAAGTATTTCTGGAAAAAAATATAAGTATTCAAATAAGTATTCAAAAAATAAGTATTACGTTTTCGATTTTAACATTTATAGAAATCTGCTTTTAAAGCAATAAAAGAAATCGGAGTTATCGTATTAAGCAGTTAAATTATTTTGAGGTTTGAAAAAGAAATCTCTCGTAAAAACCCTTAGTTCAATATAATATTAAGATAACTTTTCTGTAAGACAACCCTTACCAATAGGTTTGGTTTGTCAACACGGTTACTTAAGAAATTATTTATTTACATGATTTCAAATCCATTTCTAAGTAATCAAATCAAAAAAGAAACGGGAAATATAACTTCAAATCAAAAATAATTTGTTATCTGCTGAAGTTACCAAAGATATATTAAAGTTAATCCACTTAGAAAAATTTCACCACAGTTTTATTTATTATAATTATATTTACTGTCTTTTCAAGAAGTTTATAAATGTTTGATTTTTTACAGCCAAACATTTAAGCAATTTCCTTGAAGAAGGGAAAGATTAGTGTTTTTCGTAGGAAACAAACACACTTTGTGTTTGCATAATTAAGGATGATTTGAAAGAAATATACCTGTATAGACAAAAGCGTTGCTTGAATATAGATGAAGACTACTTCGGCAAGTGGCTCAGTGGGTGTGGCTATCACTATAATGTAGGTTACACCCAACAGAGGTATCAGTACCAGAAGAGCTTTTGCAGCTTTCCTGCGCAATTACAGAAATGCTGAGTAACTTAGAACATTAAGAGTATTTACATATATTTATTGATCAATGACATAATTTTAACATTATGATATATTTTTTGTTGGCAAAATTAAAACATTTTTAAATAATAGGAAATAACACTCTTTAAGCAAATCCGAAAATTTTTGCACAAAATTAGGAAATTAGCTTATCCAAAGAAAATTTAATGTAGAAAATATTTTTTGATAATTATTTATAACTTTTTATTAATTAACTTACTAACACTCGAATCTATTGTGAAGTACGTATACAAATTTTTATATTATTTAAAATGTGAAACTTCAAATGACAAAATACAAAATTTTAACAAATTCAGTTATCTAATTTTAAACAGTGATTCCATTTAGATATTTTGATTTTCCATTATGGACTATAAAATAAAGAGTTTTGTTGCAATTTGATTTGTGTGTTATTGTCCTCTAATTAAAAAAAAAATTAAAAATTGCAAAAGCTTGACAATCATTTTTAATTCATGAAGGCTGAACTCTACCATAACTTACTTGGTTCATATCCTTATGAATGAGTTAACGAAAGCCCTTTTTCTTAAACTAATATTATTTATACTTTTAAATATTAAGAAGCTAAGATGCATAGAAA
The DNA here is from genome assembly GCF_043381705.1 of Parasteatoda tepidariorum. Lineage (NCBI taxonomy): Eukaryota > Metazoa > Arthropoda > Arachnida > Araneae > Theridiidae > Parasteatoda > Parasteatoda tepidariorum. The sequence continues at coordinate 30,127,647 of NC_092205.1, read as the reverse complement.
TTGTTAGCGTGCAATAAACGGACAATTTAATAAAGGCTATGATAACGGCGTGTGCCAATACTTTTTACCGTAAAATTCCCTTTTACTTTGATTTTTTTTGGAGCGAAAAATTCTAATATGCTGCATTTTTTACAGTAATATTGATTGTGAAATCAGTGTAATTAAATAAATATTTCTGTAAAAATTCTGATACAACATTTTTTGGTAAAAACAGATTTTACGATAATAAGCATTTTACGATAAAAATGATTTTACGGATGTTGCACTCGGGGTGGCAGGACTTTTGTTATTTGATCCAGAATTTTTTTACATATTTAATAGATATCCTACGTCTAAATAGTAATTGATTTTTACTGAGCGTAGTTTTCATTTCATTGGTAGATCATTTTGCAATATTCTTTGCTGTAAAATTTTCTTCTATCACACCCTCTCAGAACTAAAACGCTCAATTTTGACGTTTCAAGCTGAATTTTGCTCATTTTGAGTATCATTTGATCACGAAATCAAGTGATTCTCGCAAAAACACAAATTTTCAAATAAGTGACGAAAATATTTCCTCAACTCGAAACGAAATAAGAAGAGACTGACGAAATAAGCCGACCGGCGTGGATGGTAGTCAAAGTGTTGGCCTCATACCAAGAAGATCTCAGTTTGGGCATGGGTTTAACCTTGGCGAACAAAGAGTTAGTATCCTTTGGCCAAGGGTTTAACTTATTTATCTGTTCGATTTGTCCTTCTTTCGTTAGGGGGACATTGATCTATCTGTATGTTGCTGGGCCGGGATAGCCTGGTCGGTAGGGCGCTGGGCCCATATCCAAGAGGTCGTGGGTTCGATCCTCGCCGGCCGAAGACTCCCCGTGTAGTAAATGGTGACTGATGCACGTTAAATCTGTCGAGTCTCAAAGTCCTCCATGTTCCCACAACAAATCAATACCTCTGGGGGTACTGATCCAGGAGTTTCCTTGTCTTCTGGATTGGTTCAAAATTACAAGGCTACGGAGTTGAACGTAAGTAGTCGTAAACCCATGAAATTGGGTCTGCTGTACAACGACGGTTATAAAATAAAAAAAAATCTGTATGTTGCCCACTATAGAGTTATTATTACAAGACGCTACGAGTTTGTTTGCTTGTTTTTTCTATTGTTTTGGTTTCTTTTGTAAAGGAATAGAATGACGTAATATTTTATTAATTTTCACGAAATTCGTTTCTTCGAAGAAGTGGTAACAGTTATTTCGCATCATTTACGATAGTTTTCCTCGGGGTGCATAAAAATATACCATGAAAAGGTACTTAGTATATACCCCTAGCAAATTTTGGTGCGTCAAAACGAAGAAAGTTTCGTAATGTTTGAGTATTCATTTTTTAAAGTGGAGCCACTGCAAAACAGCTTGTATATTAAGCCATAAATCTTACTTTTCATAAATTTAAATTTTATGTTTAAAAAAATAATAAAATCTATTCAAGTAAAGCAAACTAATGAAAAAAAATATTTAATCAGCATGCCTCAAATTCAATATTTGTCTGCACAAAATTTAGGTTTCGATAAATAGTCAAAGTAGTAAATTTAATTAATGAGATAATTGATAAGATTATTTTATAAAATTAATTTTGTGAGAGATCGCTAAAGACTCACTTTTATTTTACTTAGCACGATTTATATCTTTTTTTAAGAAAAAAAAAACCTTTTATCTTACATCCTCATCTTTCATCTCCTTTTCGGTAAAATTAATCTGATTTCAGTTAAAGTTATTTAAAATATTGCAATTTAAAAAAAAAAAAAACAAATAGTACTAGCAAAAGAATGTTCAGAAGGTGTTGAGTTGAGTAATTAATGGGTTGGAAGTTTTTACATTTTATGTTTCTTCACTAAAAAAATTTAAAAAAAAACTATTTTGAGTAATTAAAATTCTCCATAGGATCGAAAAACTCACAACGAAGAATATTCTTTAACGAACGTAATTTTTTAAAAAAAATCTCTAAAATACCAAATTCTAATTAACTACTAAGCCTTATTCTTATCATTTGTCAGTACTCGCAGTTAAACAAGTTTTATTTTTCATGAAAGCCATAAAAAGAAATATTAAGGAAAATGTTTCTGATATTTTTATAAAAATGAGGTTTCTTTATCGCTATAAAAATTCTTAATCATAATAAATCTAGTAAGGAATGTAAGCAAGCAATTTTTTAAATCTCTCGATTGTAATTTTTCAACATTTGTCTTGAAATATATTACCCAAAACGATAATAAAACTTATTATTTCAATGGCTTAACTTTCAGTCTTATTTTCATTTAAGAAATATTTTTAACACATTTTTTCTCAGATTCACGTTTATACAGATACCGTAATTGAGGCTTTACAAAATTTTAAATGTTCTGCATAAGTTTTTTTTTAACTTTAAACTGCGAAAATTCATTGCTTACTACAAAAAAAAAAAGATTTTTGTGAAATAGAAAAAAAATAACATTTAATTGAACGTAACAGATTTTTATTTATGCAGGTGTTGGCCGTCTTTTCTTCCGTCAAAAGTCCAACGCTTCACCGTTTTACATAGACCTCCTCTTTCACAAGCACACAGTTTTGCGACTCCGCATTGACCTTTTTCGTCATTGGCATCACTGTTCTGAGTATATTGCATTTTGTAATATTTTAAATAAATATTTGAGGGATGAAATCGTTAATGAATTTACCACTTTAAATTATGCAGTTATTATAAGCGGATTGAAAAGAAATAGCGTTGCACATTTTAAATACAGAACAAAAGATTTGTTCAGATTGTGAAACTTTAAGATTAAAATGTTTCAGTCAAACGTTTTACGCGATTCTGTAACTAATTTTTGTTGAAATATGTAACTTTTTTGTTATACGCACCTGTTTTGGTTATGCGATACGCACCTGTACTGCTTAGATTCCACTGTGTTAGAAGCTCTCAGTTTTGTGATAAGCACCCACATTATTTTGGCAAGGAAGAAAATATTGATCTGAAAATTAATACAATAATAAATCAGAAAGTTTAAAATACAATATTATATCACAATTTTAAACTATTAATCACAGTAAAGTGATAGGAAAATAAATTACTATGAAAACTATTACATTTTAATATATTTCAAGACAGTATTCCAAAACATAACTGTAATTTTTAAAAAAAAATTATGTTAACATATTAAAAAAAGAAGGATGAATCAAAGAAGTAGCCTGAAAAAATTCAAGTAGTGTATCAAATATAGAATAGGCAACTAACGAATCTATTAAGGAAGACTCTATTTAAGCGAATCTTACGAATCTATTAAGGAAATCGTAAAAACAAGACTTTTTATTCAGCTTCAGGTTCTGAATTCAGGTACGTATTTAGCTTTCTTCAAATAACAGAAACAAAATTCAACCAAAGCATGTCAATACTGAATTATACTAGTTAAAGAGGATATCGTCTGTCTAACAGTAGAAGGGATGCCTTCTAATTTTGAATTCTTAGGTTAAAACCAATTTACGGTAGATTACAAATTTTTGAAGTACTGTTGCCACTATTTTTGGTGCTGATGTAACATATATTTTTAAGTGAATGTAGTCAAGTTTTTTATTTACTTTTTCTCTGCTATAATTTTATTTATTGATTTATTTTGTGTTTATTTGTTTACCAATAACATATATTTTAATGTGCATTAGATTTAATTTAAAAGCTTCATTGCAAAACCATTTCGTTAAAAAAAACAAGCACATTTTCAATATCATATTCGCCCTAGTTCTGTCAAACAATTGCTATTTCATCAATTTTATATAATTGTTTGCACGTATGAGCACATTTCTGTAGATAATACTTATTTAGTTTACCTCAAAGCCAGAAAATGGTGGCAAGTATAAAGATTTTTTTTTACTGTTTAACAATTATTGATTAATCTTTTTGCCTAATTTTAATTTACTATTGTTGAATAGAAGCCAAAAGTAATGTAAAATTTAGGTGATTAATCAACGGCAGAATCTTCGTGTTACTATTACAGTATTCTTTACTATAATATCCATTTTTACTGAAATATGTTACAAAACAGAGAAATTTTTTTATTTACAGTCATTTTTACTGAATAATTACCGTAAAATCACTCTAAGTAAATATAACCTCGAAAATTATGGTTTATAGTTTTACGGTAAAAATGGATTTGACGGTATAAAGGGATTTTAAGGCTTATACACCAAAGTGCTAATCCTTCACACTGTAATTTGATCCAGAATTTTTTACAGCTTGGGGATGTTCTATGGTCTTAGGTGAAAATTTTATCAAACAATTCACTGTTCAGAGTTGATTTTCTCATGCAATTAGCTTTTCAAAGAATTTTCTTATCTTACTAAGCGTTATAACTTTTCTTTGGTAAAAGTAAATGCGGAGAGTAATCGATAGTTATACCGATGATAACGAAGTAATGGACCTGTCAAAGGATTAATTTCTCTAAACACCGTGGGGCACCATGATAGCCTTATAAAGATTCCAGATAGAATCATTAGAGGATTATCATCATCATTAAGACTATCGAACTTAAGAAATCGTTAGCAAGATTTTCCCATTAAATTTCGTACTCTGGAGATTTTCTTTGGTGATCATAGGCGAAATTTCAAAATATAATTCTCGAGATGTACCTCCCATTCACCACGGTACAAAATAGTCTAAAAAAAAAAAAAAAAAAAAACTTTCAAAAAATATTGATTAACCGTATTTTATGTAATTCATAGGGTTTTGGAGAGTTATAAGTTATGAATATGAAATTAGATTTGCAAAATTCAATATGGCGTAAAATAATTTTAATGAATCTTGCAAAGTATTATCGTAACAATGTGATAAAGGAGTAACTATTTATTTTCAGGATTCATTATTACTTATAGGAGAAAATTTAAAATCAAATTAATTTTTATGTGTGCAAAATAAAAAATTTACTGTATGGTAATGACATTTCTGGTACAGTAAAAAAAACATAATTTAGGCTAATAAAACCAGAAAATGAATTGATCATTCATTTGGCTAATTTTTCGTCCATATAGTAACGGCTTACTGGAAACTTTGGTTTTCAAATTTATAGTTCTATTACTTCACATTTTGTAAAAAATACAAAATCGATGAGTAAATTCAATCGAATAAATAGTTGTTATACCATGCTCTAAGGTATTATGATAAAAATACTAAAATTTTCCAAATTTACCAAATTTTAACATAGATTATAAAATAATATTTTATTGTTAATTTTTTTAAAAATCTTTACCAAAGCTTGTCATTAAAAATTACCGAGCTTTTTGTTGTACACATAGAGCAAGAAAAACTGAAACTTTTTCAATATTCAGATAGTCTTTACCATACTTTTTTTTCGCAGTGCGGTCTATTTCTAAAAATTTAAATGAAGATATAAGAGTTATAACTTTTATTGAAATGAATTCTTAAGGAAATAAATTTAAAATTTTAGAAATAAATTTTATCCGTGGGATTGAAAAACAAATATTATTTTAGAGAAAATTTATAAAATACTAAACATGTTTCAAAATTACGCGTATGAAGCACACAATTTACTCATCTTGCATATTATTTGCTAAACAATCAAGCAATGTTGCTTAAGTAGTTACTTAAGCAATGTTACATTTTAAAAACTAATTTCATTTTTCTTATCTTTTTTTCCTAGACAGCATAGATAATAGTGAATATGTTCACTGAAAAAATATCGTTTAAATCATTTAAAAAAAATGCATAAAATGACTGAAAAATATATGAAATTGCTTAAAATTTCATTCTGACAAACTTTAAATTTTCTTTATCTGAAATTAGTCTGTCTAATAAGTTATGAATCGAATCATACCATCAAAACTAGATGCACACTGAGAACTTTTAACAAGGTATCATCCTGTTTTGAAAGGAAAGGTTGCATTCTTGAAATATGCAAAAAAAAAACTTCTTTTCAAATCAACATCCCAAACTATTGCTTTCTGTTCACTTCAAGATTAAATAATCTAGCCACGTATCTCTCTGTTTTTAAATATATCTATCTATGTACAAGATTTACTGGCACAAATAAAACTCAATCACACGCTATATTTTTATTTTAATTTCAATATTTCTTGACACAGATATGTGCAGCATTTGCTTTACATTGCATTTAACTTCCTTTACTAGAACAATGCACTCTTCTTCTCTCAAAGATGAACAACACATGAAATTTGAATAAATTTGAAATTCTACGAAATTTTGAATTTAAATAAGGCTTTTAAAGTGCATATAAGCGCAATGAAAATGCGAATCTTATGTATTCTACTCACATATTTGCATTCTTAAAACACAATGTTTTAACAAAAGAAAAATTATGTTATAAAAAATGAATTATGTAGTTAAAATCCCCCCCCCGGCAAAGAAAAACAGCCTGTTTTTAAAATAGAAAAAAACAAACTAAATGTTTTCTTTATTATTATATCGCAAGGCCATTTTTAAAATTTCTTTTCTATATTTAGTCACCTATTTTTTGATTTAGACCATTGTGCTCCCATTGAAGAGTAATTTTAGCAAAATTTATCAACACAAATAAAATTTTCGAGTCAAGCGCAATCAGAATATTTTTACATCTTGTCTTTTAAGATTCTTTTGTGCGAATATATGCAGCTAATGTTTTTTCATAGTATAAAAGTTTCTTTGTGAGACCTACACAATTTTAAAACTGCCATATGCGCTAAACTTTTTAGAGTCCCAAAATGTTTCTAAAAAAACAGAATTTTTAATACATGTTTTAAAGAAGCCTGTTAAGTGCAAATAAAATGCAATTTTTATCTATGATGTTTACTCATTGGATTTGTTAAACACCATATTTTAATAAGGCAAAAAAATACGTCAAAAATTTATTTTGTTGTCGGAATTTCCAAAATGTTATCTCTCTTCGTTCGTAAAGAAAAAAAATAAAAGTTTAGCAAGTTATTTAAGTAGAAACAATCAACTTAATTTTGTTTTGTTGCAGGACATTAAGAAGTAGAGAAAAAACTTTTTATTGAAATTTTTTTGATTCATACAACTGTGCGACGAGTCGAATAAAATGCTTATAACATTAAGTTTCAAAATTTCACATCCTAATGCTTAGCAATTAATCCATTTAGTGACCTCTTGGAGTAAATACTGAGTCATTTCTGATGAACTTTTAATGTCTAATGAATTCTTGAAAGTATTTGATGTCTAATGAATCCTGTTGTTTCAACAGTTGAAAGAACATCCAGTTCGAAGGGATAGTAATTAATATTTCGTTTCCCGAACATGGGTTTCAAATAAAGGTCACCACATGTCCCGCTTTTCTATTCTTCTTAAAGCAGATAAAATGTGCATGCTTACTTTTTTTGCTAATTGGCCCCAAAATAAATGCATATTTCGATATCGCAATTTAATTTCTGAACGAGAATTTTATTTGATACCAACATTTAATGCTACACTTGATGATATTAATTTCTAAGTAACATTTATCTCCAATTGTTTTTGTAAAAATAGCTCTAAATGATCAAGAAATTGTAAATAAAAGAATTGACGTTTCTGTAACATCAAAAAAAAAAATGATTCATATTTACCAAGAGCACCAACATAACAGGACAGCTGAACACGTAGTCATAGTTATCTTTGTTTTGCCATGGGCATCTGAAATAAATTATAACGCTTAAAATTTTTTTTATGGAGGACACTCACTGAACAACACCATTATACATAAAATATAGTTCTAAGTCATGGGCTGAAATCGCAACCTGGAACTATCCTTCCATACGAAGCAGATGGTTTCAAAATTAAACAAAAGATGTTCTACAGTTCCTCGCGAGCATTTAGATGACACAAATGCAAATTATTCAAATATTTGTGATCTTGTTAGGAAATATCTCTCATAATAAATAATTTAATTTTGTTGCGAAATAACTGTGCTAATTCTCGTAAAATTCAAGAGAAGATAGACGGAACAGTGACCAGTAAAGAACTTAAAAGTGCTGAACTATGTTAAATAAAGGTTATTCAACGAGAGTGATCAGAGATCAGGAAGAAGTGTGAAACTTCAAAGAAATTTTGTGAAGACGAAGGCCTACTGAGAGTCAAAACTCGCTTAGTTCTCGATGAAAGTTCAGAGGACTTTTAATGCCCCATTGTTCTACCTGATTATTCAATAACTCGGCGTTTCATTGAGCTTACGCATAAGACACTGAAGCATGCTGGTGTACTGACCATTCTAGGATATTTAAAAGAAAAATATTTGGCTCCTAGAAGAAGGAAGATTATCAGGGAAGGGATTTCCATGTGTAAGAGATACTCTGTGAAACATGCAACAACAGAGCGTGCCCAATTACCAGCCATTCGTGTTCAGAGAGGGCCTTTCAAGTCACAGGTGCAGATTTCACTGGCCCAGTCTTTCAGTGAGGTACAAGGGCTTGGATCATATTGTTTAGGTGTGCTATGTATCATGCCGTGAACCTTGAATTTGTTATGTCTTTGTCAACTGATGCCTTTATTCAAGCATTGCGAAGATTCATGGCTCGTTGAGGGAGATGCAATATCATTTTTACAGACCGAGGAACAAATTTTCTGGGTACCTCAAGAGCACTGCAAAATTTTGACTGCGAAGCTATTTAAGCTGATTGTGCAGTTCAACAAATTAAATGGAATTTTAACTCTCCAAGTGCACCTTGATACTGTGGATAGTAGGAGTGTCACATTAGAGTGTTAAGAAATCCTGTGCAAACGAATATCTGCAAGGTTAGCCATAATTGCGAAGAGATGCTTACAGTGGTTGACTACGAAAGTACCATAAATCAAAGACTGACACATCTGAGGATCCTGAAGAACCAAAAACTTTGCCCATTTTATGCGCGAAGTTGCTCCAACATTACATTGTGACACAGTTGATCTAGATCTAATTGACAGCAACCAATTACGAAATAGATTATGCTTCCTTCAAAAGGTTCGCGAGAGTTTTCGTTACAGGTTCCAGAGAGAATATCTATCTGCGTTGTTGAAAAGTCCCGAAGATAAGTAAGGCTCCAAATTGAAGGTAGCTGCTATAGTTCTTGTGGGATCTGATAATTCTAAAAAAAACCGAGTGGCCCTTAGCTCGGGTCGAGGAATTGATTTCGGGCAAAGATGGAAGACGAAGAATCGCTCGATTGACGCTGGTACGTATTACATTTATTCAGCCTATTTAATAACTGTATCCTCCAGAAATACTGTCCGAAGATTTAACATCCATCACTCATCTTGTCGAGTCACTTATTCCTGAAGTTCTGGAAACCCTATGGACTTTTGATGTAAAGTACACCCGAAGCGGTCTCCAAGTGAAGATTCCACAAAGACTAAACATTTGATTATTAAGAAATATTATCGACTTTACTTTAGAGCCTTTAAATATTTAAATATTACTCTCCAATGTTCTGTAAAGGCTACTTTCTCATACCAATTGTTGTAATATCACTTTAAGGATGTTTTTCTTCTCGCAAACATTTTCCCCTTTTGGTCTAATTTCATTATTTTATAAAATTTTGTTTTGCCTTAAATCAATGCAGATGGTGGGAGTGTTGAGAATCGATTTATATTTTAATCGTACTCGTTATGATTATATACTCAATAATTATCTACTCATTAAATAACTCAACAAGAAACTGTATCTGGCAACAGTATAATAAATTTTTTGGAAAAAATATGGTTATAGTCTGTAGATGATTAAGATTTGAGTATTAATTTGCATTGTGTTTAACTAATGAGGTTCGCTTATGTTATAAAGAGGTTCTGCTCGTAAAATGTAACAGTATATCGCAATGCATCGTAATATATTGCTTAAAGTTCAGACGCTTTATTTACTTTTATAATAAGAAATCTACTTAGTATTCGATCTTTCATACATTTTTTGGGTCTATTAATGTTACTTTTTTTCTTCAAAATTCTTGTGTTAAATTGGTGAAATTAATTGTGCTAACAGGGGCTCTACTCAAGACTTCTGGTAGGGCTTGCTTGTTTTTTCAGGATAGATGGTAAATTCGTTAAATATAATTTATTTGCTTTTAATTATTATGCAAAGCGTTGAATTTCATTTGTAATAGATTTTTTTTCTCACTGAAACGAAATGAACTTTAACTATTTTAAACTTCTCGAAATTAAAGGAATACACAGATCTAAAACAGTAAACAATAGATTCTAAAGCAAAAATTTAATTTTAGAAAATAATTTAGATTTAATAGTGTTCTTCAAGGATTATAAGACAGCATTAACAAATAAATGAGTGCTTACGTATCAAATTAAAAATTATTTTTTTAATATATTTGATTATTAGCTTGCCAAACAGTTTCATTGAACTATTTTAAGCCTAGATAAAATATTTTTTCTATTGAAAACTTTTATTTTCATGATATTGACACCCAGAAGTTGTAACTTAGCTGACATAAGTCTTTAACGTCTGTACTCAAATACATAATTTATGTACGTTTAGGGCATATATCCGCCTTTGGTAATTAGCCTCTAATCTTCTTACAAGAAACACGTTGACAATATATGTTGGCTACTTTTTTTTCAGCCAATATAAAATTGAACACCCAGGACTAATGAGTCATATTTTAATATCGAGTTGCATTTCCGAAAAATACATCGCGATATTTTCTCTATTAATCTAATTTCTACATTGTCACCCAAATAAAATGTAGCAACATTCACAATAGTATCGTATTCATTAACTATCGCTTGCATAATATTCGCGATATTGTAATGTTAGTCATGGTGGGTCAATGTTTAGATCTCTCGCCTCCCAATGAGGTGCCCGGGGTTCGAATCTCAGAGATGTCTGGTTGATACGAATTCCGCACCCTACTCGCACAGCCTACAGTGCTGACGTAAAATATCTTCAGGGTTAGATGGATCATGGGCTAGAGGTTCCTTGCTGTAAGGTTAACCGTGGGATGTTTCTGTGGTTTTACTCTCAATGTAACGCAAATGTAGGTTAATTCCATCAAAAAGTCCTACATGAATTCAAATTTTACCCAATATTTGATCCAGGAGTTCCTTTATCTTCTGGAGTAGGTCCAAAATTTAAATAGCACGGAGATGAACATTAGCAGTCGTGAACTCAAAATTTGGATCGGGTGTTCAACGATGAATATAAAATGAAAAATTGTCGTCATGTTTGATTCACTTATCATCGGTAGTCAGTGACCTCCGTAAACCAGAACCTGGTACTGCTCTACCAATAAGCGAACTCGGCTTCCAAGTACCAATAAAGGGAAAGTACAGATTTTTTGAAATAAAGCTTATGATATTTTCATTTAAAAGATGACAATATGAGGTTTTTGAAACATAAATTTCGGAATAAAAAAGGCGTGAACAATTGATAATTTTTATTAACAGTTGGTATTAAGATGTTTTATTATTGGAATTCGATAAATTCAAAAGCCTTGTAATGCCTTTCCTGCGTAATAAAAATAAGCTCTCATACTTTCAATATATATATATATGTTTTTATTGTTATTTTTACTTATTTTTACTTTTTGTGTTCTATTTTATTTGTTGTAATTTTTATAAAAAAAAATTTCTGAGTGCTTCTTACGCTATTGTATTAATATATTTTGCTTTGGCTATGTTGATACAATATCAGAAAGCACTCTGTTTTGCGGATATGATCGTGTGGGCTGATGAAAAGATTATATCTTTTTTTCCGGTTTTTTAAGTAAAATGTCATCCTTTTTTTTTCTTTTTTTAAACTGTTGTTTGTTATTTTTTTACTTATTATTTCCCCCCCCCTTTTTTTTTCTTCCTATGTCTATAATTTTTCTTTGTTTTATTCTTCATTTTGAACTTATCTCTATCTCTTTCTCTCTCTCTCTGTCTGTCTCTCTCTCTCTCTTTATATATATATATGTCAGTCGTAACCTTTTACAAAAGAAATAACGCAAAATTCTACAAAAACTAATTCACCATTTTATTATTCTTTTTCATCCATTGTNGAGGTTTCTAACAACTTTAAAAATAAACAGTGATTGATTCCTTAAAGTTATAACTTAATTGAACGAAAAATGCTAATTCATAGATAAATTTAAAAATATTGTATCTGCTATCAGAACCAACCTAAAAAATATATACATACATATATATATATATATCAAATGGAATTTATTCCTTTAAGTTCTTAGGCTGTTGGAATAATTTGAAATCAATTATTCGTATAACTTTTAATTTACTTTCCATTTCTAAAATGAATGGATGATATTTAATGTTATTTAAAACGGTATAAATATTAGCCATTTTGAATGCATTTCTCAATTCAAAGCCGTTCAAATACATTTTTCATAAAGTTGCTATTGAAATCTGAAAAGCAAATAAAACTGTTATAAACTATTTATTCAGATTTAAACAGGACGCACATCAAAAAAGATGAATAGCGTTTGTATGAAAAATTCCAACTATGTGTACAAAAGTTTGAAAGAGTAAAGGAGTATTTTTAAAAAAAAACACGTTTTGCGTAAAATGCTCTTACAGATTTAATTATTGAAAGGAAAAGCTGCTGTATTCAATCATGTAATTTGACAAGCTAATTAAAGGCAGGAAGGAAGGGTGCTTAATAAATTAAAGACTTAACATGGATATTTTAACAAGATGCTTAGGCAAATTGCCTGCCGAAACTGAATTAAAATTTTGATAGCTTTCAATTATTTGCTCTTAAAGAATGGTTCATTAATCTTGCAGCAATGTAAGAATAGCTACAGCATAAATTTACAAAACCATTAATCTGTTACACATCTTAATGTATCAAAAATTATTCATTATTTTCTAGTTCAATTTTTAAATAAGGAAGTAATAAAATTTTGGTTAAAAATTTAGGAAAACAACTTTGTGTCAAGGTGAGTTTTAATCATTATATAATGTAATATTTAAAGCCGTTGTTTCTTTATATTTAAGAAAACATCAATCGGCTGGGATAGCCTGGTAGGCAGAGTGCTGAACTCACGTTTGAGTGAACGAGAGTTCGATTCCAGTCGGTCGGAGACTGGTGCACGTTAACTCTGTCGGGTCACAATATCCTCTATATTCCCATAACAAATCAATATCTCTGGGGGTACTGAATTGGAGATAAATCATTCCCTGGTTCGGGCAAAATTACAATCTGTGGATGAATGGATGTATGAATGGGTCCGCCCTATACACGGGTGTGGCTTAAGTCGAATTCTTGGCCACCACTGGGAAACAAGAACAATCACACACCCTCTGCCTTAATGACCGACGGCAACAACAACAAAACAGTAACCATATTTTAATTAATGAACATTTTTAAACTTTATCTGGAAAACATTATTCGACATTAATAAACTACTGCTGCCAAATAATTTATGGTCCTAAAGAAAGATACTTTATTGTCTATTGTTTCAACAGCAAACCTTTAAAATGAACAATGAGTTAACGGTTTTGTGTTTAAATAGATTGTTTAGTGATTCAAAGCATTTCAATGAAATTTCTTAATACAAATAATTTAAAAACTTATTCTCATGATTGATTTGCTGTGCAATATAACAGGCAGTATTCATTGCCGGTGTGACATTGTGATGTCCTTTATATTAAGGATGATTAAGTATCAATTGTATGCTTTCCTTTTTAAAAGTATTTTGTTAATGAAGTTTATTTTAACAGAATTGACCACCTTATTTGAGAAAACAAATAAAAGCTTTTTCTTAAATAAAAGCTCTTGTATTTAATTTATCGGCTATTATGTATATAATTTTAATTTTATTTTCGTAAAAAAAAAGAACTAACTATAACTAAATTTGACGCATTTATTTTCAAGATTAACTAAAGTATAATTTATTATCGACTCAGAAGTTTAGAGTTGAGCTTGCTTCGCAGCAAATAACTACTTCAATAGTTAAGTTTGATACGCCATAAAAAGCAGAAAACCTGTATTTTAAAATATTGCCACAACAATACCTGAAAATCTCTCTCTATTTTTTAATCTTACGTGGCGAAAAAAAATTCTTTTTTGCGTAGAGTACAAAGAATTGAAATATCGAGTGCGTGAGCTGTCTTAAGCATAAAAGCGTAAAAGTCTATGTCTAAAAGTTTCTGATTGAAAATTCTTTTCTCGCGTGAACAACGAAGAGCTGAAGGGAACTGAGCTATAAATTGAGAAGAATTGGAAGGTAAAATAGTGAATAGTTCATATCAACAAATACAATATTTTATATTATGCTTTAGTTATACTCATGTAGGTTTAATCATGAAAATTTTACTCTTTGTAAAAGTAATTCATTAAAAATAAGTATTAGTCATTTTATTACGCTATTTAATTATAATATAAAAGTAGTTTCGAAGAACAGTAAGAAAGCGTTGATGATTTCTATAAAGGATATAGCATTGAAGAAATGCGTAAGATATACACCGTTGACATACATGTTTATTTTTTATACATAATTATTGTTTCGTTTCTTACAGTTTTTCTATTGCATGTCATTGTCATCTATATAAATTTAATTTTTTTTAACTTATTAATTCAACTTTAATTTTAACTTTATTAAAATAACTAAATTTTCAGGGTTTCAAAAATTAATTTTATTTTTTAGGATTTTAAGCTAGAACATGTTTCAAATGGGTTAAACTTAGTAGTCAGTGAAGCGAGCATGGTTTGCGTAGCAATCTTCGAAGACATCGACTGAGCCCATTGTTTTTGCATAACGGATTTAAAATGATTTTATTAGCTTTATTTAAATTTTTATGAGAGTTGGTGACAAAAAGATAACAATAATAAAATACTGTTATTTATTTCCTTTTTAACGTTAATTAAAAAAATAATATCTACGAAAAGTATGTTTACCCTTTTTGCGTGAAAGGTTCGTCAGCAGCAGCTCCTCCAGCAATTCCTTTCACTATAGCCCACGCTGCAGCAACAACTGCTGGGATTCCTGAAATAGATTGTACTTTTAACATGCTAATTTTGCAACATGTTAATTGAAGTGAAACTTCTAATGCGACTTCCAACAAGGTTGCGTTAAACGTTTAACGCAACGATACACAAAACAAAACATTAATAACAAGAAAAAGTTGCTTGGTTGCCTAGCAACCAGCTAGAGTTGCAGTTATTACATCAGCAGACGATTTAAAACAATTATTCTGTTTATTGATGACGGAACATCTTTATTGCCACTATCCACTGCAGGTTCACAAGCTCTGGCAGACGTTACTGGTGAAGAAATTGACTCTTGTGAACGGCCTGTGATCCTTGCTGGAGATTTTAATGTGAATTTCTCGTTACCTGAAGTTGAAACATTATTAACCTTCCTTAAAGACGAATTTGGATTGGAAATGATAAATGGTAGGAATAATCCAACAACCAAAGGGCAGCCATTGATGCAGTTTTTACAAGAAATATTGAAAAAATAGAACTCAAACATTTCGTACCTTGCTTTAGTTATCATAATCCCATTGTAAATGTTATAGATTTGGATATTTCTCCACTCGAAAATGATAATTAAAAGATGCGATCAATTGTGAATTGTAAGCAATGTTAATCAAGTTTGCCTTAAAGATACAGTATGATTTCACTAAAAATCAATTTCTACCCCTTCCTATTTTCATTTCCACATTAAGAAGTTTCATTTCTTCCGCGCGGAGGGACTCCACGCACTATATTTTTTCCTTTTTTTTTGCAGTTGAGACGTAATTAATTTTGTAAAAATAAGTTGAGACAACTAATTAATGGTGATAGATTTAGAAATTTTAAGAATAAACTTTCAAAAATGTAGTTTAGTCAGTTGAAGTTTTTAATGGTGGCTAAATTATTTTACATGTTTTCATCTTGTTTGGTAATTCGCTATGCTAATGAAAGGGAAAGTCTTTAGCTGTAATACTGAGACTCATATGCCATTTTGATTAAATCTTCCTTTTACACAATTGACTTATGGGTATATCACACGATAAAAACTATCAACAACGAAACCAGTAAGTCTACCGTAAAGGCAATCGTATCCTTCACTTTCTCCAAAAATTGCATGAAAATCCTCGTGTGATATAGAAATCACGGTTGCCCGAAATATCAGCAACTGTTTCTCTCAGCTGAGAAAAAAATTGCCTATAAATAAAAGAAACAAAAACTTGAGCCAATCAGATCGCTTGCTTGCAATGATGTTTCAGTTTCATGTGATGACGTTAACAAATGTAAGTTAAAATGGCGACGACGTTGATGAAGAGGATGATCGGATGAAATGTTGAGTTAATTTAACGGATATCAATTCTACATCTTCTGTGATTTTTTTCTCTCCCTTTACAAACATCGTTGAGTAATTATGAGGCAATGTCATAAAATAACAAAACTTAAATACTAGCCAAAAGTTTAGATAAATAGCAGGAAATGGTAATCGTGTTACCAGCAACAGTTCCGGTAATTAAGCAATCCTATCGGCAACTCTGAACTGCGAAATTGCCTTAGTTGCGGACAGAGTGGAGGTTCCGCTTACGGTTGCTCATATTTTTCTCTCGTGTGATATTCGCAATATTATGACACAGTTAGAATTTATTATTCGAAAAATAAATGTAATATAACCAGAAGCAATCTGCTCATACAGTTTACGGTCAATTTTTACAACCGTACAGTTTTCGGTCAATATTTTTACAAGTTTGAAACCGGTATGGTTGAAAAGTCGTACATGTAAAACTGTACCTTTTAGTAACCATTTACAACTATCATGGTTACAAAAGGGTTAATGGAAATTTAATCTGATTTTGCAGCTAGTTTTCGTTAAGCACAAATGGAGTAAGATTGTAGTTATCTTTTGTCAAGTGAACCATGGAATTTGACTTGATTTGTTTATTTATCTAGTTGTGACATCTATCAAGAGAGATTGGAAATGCTAGACTCAAGTATCGGCATTCGGATTGTCGATAATTTTTACCGTAAAATCCATTTTTATTAGAACATATTACGGAACGAGAAGTCTGATATTCTGGGATTTTTCCAGTAATAATAACAGTAAATTCACTGAATCTCTCTAACTAAATAAATATTAATCTTGAAATTACGGTATTACATTTCACGGTAAAAATAGATTTTACAGTAAAATAGATTTTAAGGATGATGCAGTTAAAGTACTTGCAGGTACTTGATACCATAATTTGATCCGGAATTTTCTACTGTGAAGGATGACTGTAATAAACTTAAATTCGGTGTATATAATCATGCTTTAAAAAATTTCTGAAAACAATTACTCATTTTCGATTCGACATTGCTAAATAGCATAAATATTGTATTTTAGGGTAATCAAAAAAAGAATTCTGGTTAAAAATTCGTAGTAGATATTACAGAGGGTTGAAATTAACTCTTAGCATGTATTAGAACAATAGCGTTTTCTGTTTTTATTTTATGGTTTATGAAAATGCCTAAAAAGTATTGACTTAAAAAGCGAAATAATTTTGTGTCGATACCATATTTTCAATATTACTTATAGGGGTAGACTATATTTGAGGGTGCCTCTTGAATCTCGCCAAGTTGTGATCGCGGTTGATCGCCAACCTGGGCGATGTTGATATCCAATCGTGATTCTGATTGGTTTAGATTTTAGCGTTATTTTTAATGTTCAACGGTATATGTAATTTCAGAGGTCCGTTAGTTCTACGCTGGATACCGGCTGGTAAGGTTACTTTTGCTTCTAGTCAATAAGATCGAAGTTATGAGTGCAGTCATTAAAATAGATTCAAGAAAAAAATGTCCCCGCCAGTTTGGTATTACAGACGCCATTTTCGATTCGTATTTCGTCGAATTTATGTGGCGATGGAGGTACACAGATTCTATTCATGATAAATTTAGACAGTATCTAACTGTTATTAGATAATTCTGTGCACTTGAATCTGATTCTGTGCACTTGAATTTTAGAAATGAATGATAATAAATCTTTATGGAACAGTTATAAAAAATATATGATTAATTTATAAGTTAAAGAAATCCCAAATTAAAAAGAAGCAACAATAAGATATTAAGAGTAATTGAATTTTTAGATGCACTTACCCCACCCTATTATAACGTATGTTTTGAATTGGATCTTATCAATGGAAAAAGTCTTTACCACCAACATGTAGAGATAGAGACCTTCCACGAACATCCAAAAGAAGTTTGTAGCCATCAGGTAAGTTAGAGGTATAACAAGAAAACAGGCAATCTGAAATTAATTCAAATTTCATAAAACTAAATTTATGTATGAAAAAAGTTATTAATTTATATACGAAAATGTGTCATTACTTCATGTATGGAAAAAGTAACTGCTTCAATTATAAAAAAAAGGTGTTGTTGATTTGTGCATAAAAAATTGATTTATGTACCTACATTGTGAGAATTTTAATTCTAAAATTATGGTATAATAACCAGATGTAGTTTGTCCATTTAAATAATCGTAACCTTTACGGTAAAGAACGTTTTTAATCTTTACGGTCTTGAAACCGTTTAAAACTAATATCGTTAAAAAAACAGTCAATATAAGACTACATGTTTTTAACCATTTATATTTAGCACGGTTTCAAAACTGTAAAAGGGAAATTTAACTGAATATTGGAACTGAGCTTTTTGTTAGGTGATGGACATTGAAGTTAGGTTGTAATTGAGTTGTGTTATATAAAATGGACCATGCAATGTGGTTTAGTTAATTTGTGTAGTTTTTCACCTATCGTAAGACTCGAGAAATATTAGACTTTTTATGTTAGGCAGCTTAATGGTACTGTCATCTATGCGTGAATGAGAGTATTGCATTCTAACAGTCCAGGGTCACAAATTAGGGAGTGCAAGGCACTTGAAATTCTTCATGGGTTGAAGTGAATCGTGGAATTATAGCGGTAGCAAGGATGGGACTAAAACAATTGTTTCATCTGTTATGAGATTGACACATTAACCCTCTCGACTATAATATGTACCCAATTGCAAGGAACTAAGTGGCATCATTAGATGGGCCTAGTAGGTGCGATAAACTTCTGATTATTTACCCGTATTTGGTGGAAGCAATTAATAAACTATTTTTTTTTATAGTTAACATTTGAATACCTTCTTATTTATGGTTATTTAACAGCTTTATTTGATTATTACCAATCAAATAAATTGTTGTTTAACCATTTTTTCTGAGAAATTTCTAGCAGTGTATGAAAAGTGACATTTATTTCTAATTGAAAAAAGTTCTTAATTTTTATGTGAAAAGGATTATTCATTTATGTATGAAAAAAACGTTACTGAATTAAGCATAAAAATGGTGCTCCATTTTTTAATAAATATAGAAATAAAAATAAAAATAGGAAATAAAAATAAAAATATGACCACCGAAGCCGGCGTCTTCAGGGGGTACCGGCCTCGGAAGTCATGAAACAAAACATTTTCTATTGAGAGAGAGGCCAAATTAAATTACCCCTGAAGACGTCTGCTTCGGTGGTCGTATTTTTATTTTTATTTCCTTCGTTTTCTTTATTGTTATATTTATTCTTTCTTTCGAAATTTCTGCTGCTTTTAAGCGCGTTTCTTTCAAGGATAGTTTTGTCAATTCAGAATTAAATATTTTGTATTCTTTTACCATTTTTTAATAAATTATATGCTAAGAAAAACGTGCATTTATATGTTATAGATGTGTAACTTAACTTACCCTTGCAGCCGTTGGATTTTGATGCGATTGAAGCGTTGCTGTTAGAATCCATGTGACATCAATCAGTAAGTAAGTAGTCATCAAGTTAGTGTGAATTGTATTTCTTAAGCACCTGAGGTCTCTAAAAAGTTGAAATTGTTTTAGTAAAATTAAACATAAATTTATTTTACATAATCAGTCTAAATAAATTAAAAATAATAATGTCTAATAATGAATGTTAAGTTAATAATAATTAATATTAATTAAAGCTGCTAAAATATTTATTCAACGTTTGAAGGATGTTTCATGTTATAAAGGAACAAAATTCCATTAATAAAGTAGAAGAAAAATTTATCACTGTTTTTGTCACATTTTTTAATTGTATATATTTGTATATCACTGACTAAACTTATTACTGGTTTAGTTAGTTTAAAATTTACATGAATTTTCCATAAACAATTGGATTAAATAAAAGGACTTGTAAACCTAAAAATATGTTTCAGTTGTGAAAATTACACCAAGTTTAGAAGTCAGCACCAAGTAACATCTTTTATTCCTTATTTTATTTTATTCAAAATACGTAATGCACTACATTTTGCTTACTTATTTAAAATTTAACGACAGTAAACATATTGCCACACACTTTAAGTTTTTAATTATATGCGACTGCCATAAGTGAAGTTTTATGCCATCAGTCGTATGCTTTAAAGTTAAAACTATGACATTTTGTCACAGTTTTTCCTTAAAAACACTCGACGGCTGAACCGTCATTTTCTCATTACGACATTTTTCACTTCCCAGAGAAAAGAACAGAATTCTTATTCTTCCTAGAATTAATGACACCATTTTCCCCCGATGTATTACTGAATAATTAACAAATAAATGCATTAATACATTTCGCACTGGTAGAGTTCTTTTTAAAAAATTGAAATATACAGTACGCCAAAAAGAAAAACAAATGGAAAACCCTGAATACCTCTCCATCTAATGATTGGATCTTGACGTTCTTCGACTCATTCCTGAGGGCTCGAGTGGGTGACATCAAATATGCTGATTAATAAGTGCGGACGATATTTTAGGTTACGAAATCAGACACAAAAATGTATTTTGTCTGAATGAACATACCTGTTTTTCAACGGATTTGGTTTTTTATTATTATAGGCTACCCCAAAATATAGGGGGTAGCCTATGCATGTCATTAGAAAATATGATTTCCACTGTTTGGTCACGAGAGTGATTCAAAGTTTGAAGCCCTTAATGTGATTTAGACTTTTTGCTCATTTAGTCATATCTGGAGAAAATTTAAGCGAATTGAAAAATTTTTGCCCAAAGTTATAAAATCCGTTTATCCAAAGATTATTTTAAGCAAAAAAATACTTTTTAGTAAATATTCATTATTTTTTATTATTTTATTAAATAATATTTAAAAAATTATGAATTGTAAGGTATAAAATTTTTTACGTTATTTTAAAACATGCAACTTTGCATGGCAAAATACAAAATTTGAGCAAAATCTGTTGATTAGTTCTTGAGAAATCGAATTTTAAATCTTTGTCTTATTTGAAATACAATTTCTCAAGAACTATTCAACCGGTTTTGCTCAAACTTTGTATTTTATCATATAAAATTATGTTATTCAAAATTATGCCAAAAATTGTACATATTACAATTCAAAATATTTTTCGATCATTCTTAAATAAAATAATAAAAAATAATAAATACATACCAAAAGTTATTTATTACATGGAATTTAAAACGAGTTTAATAATTGTGTGCAAAAATTTTTTACTCGCGTAAATTTTCTTGAGATACGGCGAAATAAGCAAAAACATAAAATTAACATTAAAGCTTTCAAACTTTGGAGTGCTCTCTTGACCATACTATTGGGACCATATTTCCCAGATTGCCGCTACCCCCTATATTTTCGAGATCAGAAATCCGAATCTGCTACATAAAAGGCATGTTTTTCAGAAAAGTACGTTTTTGTGTCAGATTTCGTAATTTAAAATATCGCCTGCACTTATTAAATAACATATTTTAGGTCACCCCCTTGAGCCATTAAAATTGAGGGATAGAACATGAAAATCCCATGATTAGATCAAAAGTTATCAGGGTGGTCCTTTTTTTTTGCACACTGTACATGAGAAGTTTAGCCATTATTTGCCTAAATATTCCCTAACATTTGACGGCTATAGAAGTCATTTAAAGCAATGTGTTAAGAACAAAAAAAAGACATACTTGAAATGGAAGAACACAAAAAGGGCAAGACTCAATGCAACTAAGGATATTCCATATCCAACATAGTAAATGGTAGCCGCTTCTTTCATGTCCCACAGAACCTATTTGATAATGACATAATTATCCATAAAATGCAGACATTCAAGAAGATTCTAAAAATCGCATGGTTAATGCAAAGTAAAAATATTTTGAATGTATTTTTGTCAAACATCGCTCTTGTGTGAAAAATATACCGAAACAATTTTATGCTAGATTTGTAGGATTTTTTTAAAAAAATTTGCTTCTCAGCATATAATCTTAAAAACATTACATATTTAAATTTATATATTAAAAAAGTACACGTTAAAGTGATTACAACGTTTTAAATTAAATGTTTAGAAAGCGTAATATATATTTACATAATCTACGTATACAAAATTATCCATTATGCTTATTGTCAAAGGGAAGTAAAGCCTAGACTGTAACAATACAGTAATGAGTCTCGATAAGCAATAGAAGTGCTGTCGGGAGACTATTTTGTTCTTGTTTTAAACATCTTCTTACACGTCTTAATAGTGACACAAAATTATAAAAAATCCATGAATTAACTAATGGCATGTACTTTAAATGCCTTAAATGTATTACGCTGACATCTTACGTGTTATTAGATCTTTCATAATTTGCTGTAGTCCAAGTTTACAATTCAGCAGTTCAAACTTCATTGGTCAGTTACATCACTAGATTCTATACTTATTGGCAGTTAGAATGTGTGAGGAACCGATGCTCATCTTTTATAGATGAGCACAGGCTTATCGGATAAATAGTATCGAGGTATATTGTAACTCAGCGTGTCAACTGCTAACTCGTTTTTATATACAATACAACCTCATGGCTGAAAGCTCTTATATAGCAAGACGGTAAAGAGCAAAAACTGGTACGAATAGCATTTAATTTTAGCATTTTCTCGAGAAAAATTAAGTATCTGTAACTATCAAGATTTCTTTTTTAGTTTTAGCATAATTATGAAACTGTTTCTTTTCCAAGATAAAGTAGATATTGTTGAGTAGTTTAAAAAAAGAATAAATAAACTCCCTCCGAAAGTTAGAAATAACTGAAATTATTTTACTACCAGCCTTTCCTCTTTTCCGTCTCGCTTTCACACCTGTACTACCTAGATCACATAAATACATACGAGACTAAATAATAGTTTCAAATATTTTGAAGGTTCAATAGTTTATTTTTTTAAGAACAGTATTTTTCTAGTTTTCGTTTCATTCGGAAAATTTTCCTCATCTGCACATGAATGTTAATTGAATTTTTAAGTACGCTTTATATTAAAATTTATGAATATACGCTACTTGGAGGAAACATTGATTCAGTGCGTGAATTAACGTGCAAAAAATGTTGTAAGTTAAGGAACTGAGTTAGGAAAATGGGTCAAAAAATAAGCAAAGAGAATAGGAAAATAAAATTTCATTAAAAAAAATATCGATTTAAAATCACAAATAATAAAAATTGATTAAAAACCTGTGCCAGTTTTGACGTCACAAAGATACATCTACATTGTGACATCGAAACCCTTATGGTTTTTTTTAATAAATTTTTACTATTTGTGATTTTAAAACTTTGTTTTTAAAAAAAATTTAACTTCATCACAAAGAATTACTTTGTATTTTATAAAGAGAAAAGAGTTTTGCACCTTACTAGAAATTTTGGACTCTTTTGAACCTTAATATTATACATTTTAGCTCCAAATTATATGGTTCTAAGTTGAAGCATATTATCAGCAAAATAATTAACTTTTAAATTTGATTACAGATTATTATTCTTAAAGTTGAATAAGGAGCAAGGTTTCACTTAATACCACATTAAGAGATATCGAATTTCTACTAAATTATGGGTCAAGGATAAATATAACACTTACAGAATTGAATTTCTTGAGAATATAAGGTATGATAAGTATTTTAAATAAACATGATTAAAAGTTGATTTGATTTATATAAAGTATATATCTATTATTTTCTTTTAATTTCATTGCATAAAGTTTTGCATTAAATTAAACCTCAAAGTGCAATTATTTATAATCAGTTTGATTTAGCAATGTTAAAAATTTTGGAACGTTTTAAACAATAAAATTTTTTTAAATGAAATAAGGTGCCAAATTGTACCGTATTATAGGGCAAATTTACTATTCTTACGAGATTTCTTTAAACTAAATATCAAATGAATTTAAAAAGGATTTTTTTCAACACCTAATGAATGTTACAGGAATTTGCATGATATAAATGGTTTAAAATACCGGCATTAAATTTTAAAACTGAACCAATTACTCAGTATCTAATTTTAAGATATGAATTTAAGAAAAAATTTCAGTGCACAAGGAATATAATTTAGCTTCTAAGTCTCGTTAATTGAAGTTCTGAGTAAGATAATGATGAAAGATAAATCAAAGATATTCACAGTTAGGAAAAAAGTATAGTCAAAACTACCACGATATGGCAAAATTTACCAAGTTTCTGGCTATACGGGTATATTAAAATGCACGGCAATTTTTATCAAAGTGCTTTGGTGATGATTTTGGTTTAATTAAAAAAAATATGGCTTTATAATGCGTGATAAAATTTGGTAAATGTGATAATACTTGGTAATTTGATGATATTAAAGCATGGCAAAAAGAAATATTCGGTCAAATTATCTCTTTAGTTTTGTATTTTCTGGTTTCAAGAAATATAATTCTGAGTACCAGATTTTCGGGTAAACTGGTACGATTTACCAAATAAATGATCTAAATACCGTATATTTTGGTTTTATTAAACAAAAGTTAGCCAGAAATACCATTTGCCAGAATTTTTTTGCCAGAAATACCATTAAAGTACGGTACATTATCTGGTTGGTTGGTTGGTTCTAATGCCACATGCCATTCTAACAAGCCTGCTTGGTGAAACCGAGCTGATTCAAGGCAGAGGGTGCGCTTCTTGTTTTTCAGTGGCGCCATCTATGGCAAAAGAATTCGACTTCTACCACATCATACGTCACACCGTATATTTAAACGGTACATTATCTAATTATGGGTCAACAAAAGATAACAGCTCTTATTTTCGTTAAAGATTTATATAATTATTTAAAATAAACAGTAAGTATGCATAGAAAAGGAAATAGTTATTATGAGAAATATAAAATGCAATACTTGAAAAAACTCTTCTTCGTGAAGATTAACTGGTTTACACAATCTGTAATTTGACCAATCAGACCAGGTTCCATTACCAAGACATTGGCGGCTTGCATTAGCTGAAAAAAGTCATTTCATAATTTAAATTAATAAATTTTTCAGAGATACGTAATGATAAAAGCTGTTTCATACCTTTTAAAAAAACATCCCTTTAAAAGCTGTTTAGTGATTTATACTCACATACTTAAAAGATTTAAATTATCACGTTCACATATTTAAATTACTAGTTCAGAGTAATATTATGTTATTTTAATCGAAAAAACGTATCATGTTCAACTTATTAAACACAATTTTATTAATCTTAACTTCAAAAATTTATGGAAATATCAAATGTGATTTTTCCGCTTATTTATCTTTAAAGAATTTGTAATCAGGATAAGGTTTTATTTGTTTACTTGAAGTTGCCACCAGAAAACCTTTACAAAAATGTGTTATCAATTAAATATGTCTTACCATCAAAGCATGTGATAAATAACTTATGATAAATTATAAGGCTTGAAGGAAACTTTGAATTGAAAATCAAAATACATATAAAGATGCAATTAAAAATTTCGAATTAAACAGAATTTTTTCTAATAATATCATTTTCTAATGAAGAGATGGAGTTTTGAGATATCAGTTAATATAAATTGTGTATTATATTATTTACTAATGTAATATTATCTTTGGATGGAGTATCTTTCGTATTTTTAAAAATAAAACATATTCTGTTTAGGATTTTACGGCTTTGATCCAGCTTCATACTCTGAAGTTGTGGTTCAACGGTAAAGCAGAACGAGAGTTATTTTGCTAGATGCAAATTATTAAAAATAAATTTTTAAACGTATCAAATAAATAAAAAACTCAAAAAAATGAGTGAGAAACAAATTAAATCACTAATATCAAGTCACTATCATTCGCAATCACGTTATCAAGAATCACTATATTATGACCCAAATTAGGGTTTACAACTACCAATGTGCAACTCCGTATCCTAGTAATTTTGAACACGATCCAGAAGACAAGGGAACTCCTGGATCAAGTATTAGGAGTAAATTGCCTTCGTGGAGGACTTTTAGATGGAACTAACCCGCATTTGCGTTACATGGAGAGGCAAACCACGAAAACCTCCACGGTTAGCTTGATAGCAAAGGGACTCTAATCCATGATCCATCTACCACTGAGGATATTTACGTCAGTACGGTGATCAGTACGAGTCGGGGGAGGAATTCGAATCTACCAGCCATCGCTGGGATCGAACCTGGGTCACCTCATTGGAAGGCAAGTGCTCTATCCCCTGAGCAAGAATCACTATAGAAAAAAGTAGAAATGAAATCATTAAAACCTTTCCGAAGTCATTAATCAAAATACCAATCATCTAAGAACTTTTCCCTGCCTTTGGCACTCAAACAGGTTTTGATATTTTCAGTCCTTTCTTCTTCATTAGTGAATTATTTGACGGATAAAAAAGTTTCCGATAAATTATTAATTTGCTGACTCTTTGTGTATACACTTAATTTAACTTTAAGCTTAATTGGGATTCTAAAAACACACTGAAAGCAGTTATTCCCTAATACTTGAATACTCCGTATAGCGCATACGAAGTACTGCAAAAAAAATTCATTATGATGTTTCTTTTTTATTTTTCAAATATTTCATTTTGTTCCCGTTCTTATCAGCTAGGATAGACAGCAAATGTTTGTAAGCAATATTGCTAGGAAATTTTTTTGTTTTAATGAAACCAGCGCCGCATTACACCAGCTCCGGCTCACACTAACCATAGTGCTGACATAAAATATCCTCAGTGTTAGATGGATCATGGGTTAGAATCATCTAATTTGGGCCACTGATCTAACCATGGGAGGCTTTCGTAGTTGTCCTCCCCAGGTAACGCAACGCGGGTTAGTCCTCCACGTCCTGCGAAAGTCCACCACGAAGGCTAATTTGCATCAATGCTTGATCCAGAATTTCTCTTGTTTTCTGAGTTGGGATAAAAATTACAAGGCTACGGAGTTAAATATTCATAATCGTAAATTCAGAGTCTGGTTGGCTGTTCCACGCCGATAATAAAATAAAACACAGTGGAATCATGGTTCAACGTTGTCCGTTTCATAATAAATGTGCTTTATTTCTTTTACCCCGATATTATTTCCCCCGTGTGTTATATTTAACGCTAGTTCAATTTAAAACGTTAAGTTAAGGTTCCACTATATAAAATCACATTGAGTTGATTGAATTACAAAATAGACATGAATAAAGGTTTCAGCATATCTAGTATCAATTCTTATAATTACTATTTCAGTTATAGTATTTTCAAACTGCTCATATATAGCTTATTATTAATAATAAATCCTTTCCCATTGCAATTTTATTGATTTTTTTTACCCCTTTCTTATATGAAAGTTTTCCTTTAATTCTAATTTATTCAAACATAAGCGCTAACTATTAGTTATTTTAATTGAGTTTAATGCAACTATTTTTTGATGTTAAATTATGCAGCTAAGGGACCTTAATTGACTGTAAGGAAAAGCTTTGATTTCCATAGATTATTTTCTCTTAAGAAATTAAATATTCAAATTTATCAGACGCGATAAATAATTTTGCTTCAAAGATTATTTACGATAACAAAAAAATGTTTAAAATTCGAATACAAAAATGAAAGAAGTGATAAACACAGGGGAGAAAATAAATATTTTTATCAAATCTATTCAAATTATCAACATCCGAAATTTATCATCCTAATTGATTATGATTATAGCTAAGAATAAAATGTATTTTAAGTATAATGTTACTTACGATACGTTAATGTCAATTTATGCTTTAAATAGACTTAAAAATTTCAATTATTTTCATAAAACACAGTTCAAATTGAAGTATATATTAATGTATTATTTTGAAAACATCGGTTTAATGGAAAATTAACAAAACAGTTTCGAAACGGGAAAAGTATTAATTTTTATTAACTAATAAAAATAAACTTAATACCTATTAAATAATTAAAACAACTTGACATATTTATTTAAAATTAAATTTATTGTTAGAATTTAACAAATAATTGAACGAATAATTGAAACATTCTTAAATATTGATTATTTATTGACTAAGGTTTTTAGTGTTTTATTCCTTGACGAAGCCTTAAAAATCAAAATTTTTCTCTGAAAATAACCTCTTGAGAACAAAACATCACTTAGACATTATCTGGTCGATATTTTGACATCTTTCAGACACTTGCAGGTCTATTCTCATGTCAGGTGATAAATAATTCCATTTATAAATATAGTTAAAATATCATTCGAAACAAAATTTCTGTTAAAACTCTTTCGTGTGGAGTTGTTCTAGTAATAAGACCAATAACGTCATTTACCTAATTTCTTTTCGTACATTTTAGTTTTTACTGTTTAATTAAAAATTACTTATTTAACTCACATTTTTTTAATTCATAATAACTCAGTAAATTTTGTCATGAAAGGACTTACTGTTGGTATCATAGCGCACACCGTTGAATTCTTCAAAACATGGAACCCGGGCAATGGTGCCAGCAGCAGTTGTTGGCCAACACGAAATGCCGTCCCATGTAGAATTGCAATAAACATCTGGAAAAAATTAATTTTCAACATATAATTTCTAATCTCAACATATTACTACTGAAAATGCATTAAATACTGAAATACTGAAAATACACAAAATTGTTGAAACATTAAAGAAATATTGTCAAATTGTATACATATACTGTACAAAAACTCGGTAAAGTTTCTCGTTAGTAAAGTCCCAAAAAAAGTTAGTCTAAAACGTTCAAAACGTCAAAAACGAAAGTCTAAAGTTAGTCCCAAAGTCTAGTTAAATCCAATATCATTTTATTTCAGTTACATCATAAATTGTGAAGTATGATCGATAAATACTTCCATAGTGTCATTGATTGCACAAAAATATTGCAAAAGACCCAAAAGTTTAACGGTGACTGTAAACTGAACAATATTTGTTTACAACGCCATGTTTTCTTTACAACTCGGCCTCGGTATTTAGGTATGACTAATGCATATTGTTTTAAGTTCATTACTTATTTTACCCTTTTTTCTCGCTCCCGTGAAAATGACGGGGTGAGGTCTCGCTCTCTATTTCTTTCTCCCGTGATATTGGCGAGCTGGAGTGTTCAGTAGTAACGCACCAATAAGAATAAAACCAATTCATTTCTTTTGCCCGGAAAACATTTTATTTCTAATTTTACACACCAGATGGCAGCACTAGGATATTTTTAAGGTAATTGTAGATAGTTGGTTTCTTTTAAACTAGATGTTAGCACTAATCAAATACGTAATAAAATACAAAAGCCGAAAATTAGGCACTTTTATGACCGTTTCTTGAAAATTGACCGATCGTTAAGGGGTTAAGTAGGTAAATGGCTTATTTGCATTTATTAAAGTTCATTTCCTTTATGTTGCTTCCTAAATTTGGTGCTCGGTATAAAATGGTTAGAGGTATGTCCTAAAATGACTTCTTACGGTAAATAGTTTTGTTACGGTAAATAGCTACCATGGCCTGCATTTGAGCACGTCAAAAATACCCTAGTAATTCTGGAACCTTCCTCTGCTTTTATAAAAGGAAGAAAAATAAATGAGAAGGAATGAGAATAGGTGTTTTGTTTCTTCAAAACACCTATTTTTGGTGCAACCTTCTACTGATATTTGGATATATATATATATATATATATAGTTNAAATGTTTGCAAAGTATATAACTGAATATATATATATATATATATATATGAATAACCTGTCCAAATTTCCAAAAAAAACAGCAAGAGTAAGCAGAATCCACCGATAACAGCACCCAGTCATAAAATAAATAAGAAGATAAAACACTAACAACATACTAGCTTCTTCAGGGGAACATTACCACGCAGTCAGTGCAGGAGCAATTTCCGCAGGATGGTGGCAAAATATCACTAACTTTCCTAGGCCCTAACTGCTCCCATCACCCCAAAAAAACGAGAAACACGAGAAAATCAAACGAAGATTACATTTATATACCGAAATATTGAAAATTAAAGTAGAAGTATTTATTTATATACTCGACGAAAGATAAAGTCGATCATTAAGATGCAAGTTAAATGCTGCATGTTCGAGTTTTGAGCACGGTACTAGTTCGTCTATTTAATATTGGAACGATTTGAGTATGTCGTTTTCCCAGCTGTAAAGAAATGAAATTTTTTCAACCTTTAATATCCTATTGCGGATATTAATAGTTGCAGTATTTATCAAATTTCGTATAAATGTGGTCTTTCATATATTGAACAAACTAAATGCAGGGTTTAAATTTGTCTGACATCTGAGAACATTGAAGATTTGCCCAAAATCAGGATATTAACCGATCTTCCATCACCCTACATCAGGGGTGGCGAACCTTTATACACCAGTGTGCCATTTTCTCTAAAAAATTGCTTAATGAGGTCATAGACGTGCCGTCAAATAATTTTGACTTCGTGATTATTGGGAAAATAATAATACTAAATACTATCAACTCAAAGCTCTTTATTTACATTGAAAAAAAATACATTTTGCAATGTCTCAGTTATACACTTAATTCGAAAGTAACATCAGTGTGACTTCTGTTGTTGCAGATTAGATGACCAATAACTTATATTAGGTTGTAAGACGTTAGTTTAAGCTGTTGATTTTTTTTGCTAGTTATTTATTATTAGCTTGTTTTTTACGGCTATTAATAGTTTTTTTAGTATTAGTTTTTAATTTTTTATTAATAATTAATTACTTTTATTAATTTTATTCATAATTAATTAATAATGAATTAATTATTAATTTTTTATTAATAATGCTTATTATTTTGTTTGTTTTTTGTGAATTTTAATTTAATTGTTACATATGCTTCATAGCGTAATAACATTTGTGTAATAACAATTCATAGTGTAACAACAATTGTGATCGGTGGAGTGTCCAAAAGTATTGTGTCGCGTGCCATTGGTTCGCCATCCTTGCCCTACATGGTTGGAGTTTTCCTCTTCCAAAATTACTCAATCATCATTAACGGAATGATTTGTGGGAATCATTCCATATTTTGAAAAATTCTAATATTTTAGTTAAACGTCTTTCTGGTATCCCACCATTTCCCAAATTATCCTTCTGCATCCTGGGGTTTCCGCCAAGCCTCCTCACCCTTGCTTCTTATCTCACTTCTTTTGTTGTCCTGCTTAAATTTGTTCCTCTCTCTCTCTATTGACTAACTTTCTTTGCATGCGGTTTCTCTTTACTTCTCTACTGTTATTTGAAGTTTAGATACCGAGGAAGGTTCTTGTTTATAGAACCGAATCTATAGTATTTATACTTCTGTATTTTCATTTGTGCGTTATTCATGTGCGTTATTTAAAGTGTACCCTATGCTTTTTTGATTGGATATAATTTATATTGTTTTATTTGATATAGTTATAATTTGAGGAAAAAGAAAAGGGGATATGTTGAAATATCGTTATTAATTCAAATGCATAACGATGTCTCAATATGGTTAAAACAGGAATTATATGTCACTTTTTGCACTTACTCGCCAATCACCTCCTTAGTTAATTAGCCATCACCTTAGATAACCTCTTAGTGAGATAATAAGCGGTGTGTTTACTCTTAATTTCCATCAAGAGAGATTTTACGGCATTAATAGGTAAGAAATTTTAAAAATTCATAGCGAGGTTTTTGAAAATTTTAAATTTCTTAGTATCACTTAAATTTTAGATTTTCAACTTGACAGTTTCAACATCAAGATAAGATCTTAATTTGTGCTTTTTTTTTCTTTTTTTGTAAGAAAAAAAAATACATTGATTCCTTCAATTTTTTCTTTCATCTTCAAAAGTTTTTAACATTGCAGTGAACCAAGTTTATTCTTTTTAAACCAGTTAGTAGTGCTGTGTGATTTATAAATTTATTACTTTTCCCCCCCTCAGTCAGAATAGTATTCCCCATTATTAATGAGAGTCTGAAAACAATAGTTTATAACCAAAGAATACGGTTAAGCGGTAGGTTTCTTAATGCCCCACTGTAGGGCCTCCAGAGATTTTACAAAATACAGATCCATGAATATTTTCTTCGATGTTGCCTCAAAGAGAGATTCAAATTGCCTATTGAAACAAATTGCAAGTGCGCAAATCTTACGTTATAAGCTGCATGAAGGAAAAAATCTGGTGAAATTAACGAACTGTACAGTANATATATATGAATAACCTGACCAAATTTCCAAAAAAAACAGCAAGAGTAGGCAGAATCCACTGATAACAGCACCAGTCATAAAATGAATAAGAAGATAAAACACTAACAACATACTAGCTTCTTCAGGGGGACATTACCACGCAGTTAGTGCAGGAGCAATTTCCGCAGGATGGTAGCAAAATATCATTAACCTGCCTAGGCCCTAACTGCTCCCACCACCCGAAAAAAACGAGAAACACGAGCAAATCAAAAGAAGATTACATTTATATACCCAAATATGGAAAATTAAAGTAGAAGTATTTATTTATATACTCGACGAAAGATAAAGTCGATCTTTAAGATGTAAGTTAAATGCAGCATGTTCGAGTTTTGAGCACTGTACTAGTTAGTCTATTTAATATTGAAACGATTTGAGTATGTCGTTTTTCCTGCTGTCAAGAAACTAAATTTTATCAACCTTTAATATCATATTTCGGATATTGATAGTTGCAGTATTTATCAAGTTTCGTATAAATGTGGTATTTCATATATTGAACAAGCTAAAAGCAGGGTTTAAATTTGTCTAACAGAACATTGAAGATTTGTCCGAAATCAGGATATTAACCGATCTTCCATCCCCCTACATAGTTGGAGTTTTCCTCTTCCAAAATTACTCAATCATCATTAACGGAATCGATTTGTTGGAATCATTTCATATTTTGAAAAATTCTAATAGTTTAGTTAAACGTCTTTCTGGTATCCCACCATTTCCCAATTTATCCTTTTGCATCCTGGGGTTTCCGCCAAGCCTCCTCATCCCTGCTTCTTATCTCTCTTCTTTTGTTATCCTGCTTAAAATTGTTCCTCTTTCTCTATTGACTAACTTTCTTTGCATGCCGTTTCTCTTTTCTTCTCTACTGTTATTTGAAGTTTAGACAGCGAGAAAGGTTCTTGTTTATAGAACCGGAACTATAGTATTTACACTTCTGTATTTTCATTTGTGCATTATTTAAAGTGTACCCTATGCTTTTTTGATTAGATAATTTATATAGTTTGATGTGATATAGTTATAATTTGAGGAAAAAGAAAAGGGGATATGTTAAAATATCATTATTAATTCAAATGCTCAATATGTTTAAAACAGGAATTATATGTCACTTTTTACACTTACTCGCCAATCACTTCCTTAATTAATTAGCCATCACCTTAGATAACATCTTAGTGAGATAATAAGCAGTGTGTTTACTCTTAATTTCCATCAAGAGAGATTTCACGGCTTTAATAGGTAAGAGTTTTTGAAAATTCATAGCGAGGTTTTTGAAAATTTTAAATTGCTTAATTTCACTTTGATTTTAGATTTTCAACTTGACAGTTTTAACATCTAGATCTCAACTTATGGTTTTTTTTGTAAGAAAGAAAAACATACTGATTCCTTCAATTTTTTCTTTCATCTTCAAAAGTTTTTAACATTGCAGCGAACCAAGTTTACTCTTATTAAACCAGTTAGTAGTGTTATGTGATTTATAAATTTATTACTTTTCGCCCCCTTAGTCAGAATAGTATTCTCTATTATTAATGAGAATCTGAAAAAAATAGTTTATGACTAAAGAATATTGTTACGTGGTAGGTTTCTAAATGCCCCACTGTAGGGCCTCGAGAGATTTTTCTTTAGAGCAAAATACTGATTCATGAATATTTTCTTCGATGTTGCTTCAAAGAGAGATTCAAATTGCCTATTGAAACAAATTNGCATGTAATAAAAATGATTTAGTCTGTTAAATTAACTTTTCAGTTTTTTTAACTAAATGGGGAGTAATAAGAACTATAAAGTTAAAAACCACAGTTTCCGGTAAGACAAATTAATGATTACAGGGAAATAATTACCAAAGAAAGCATTTACGGAATTCAAATGCTTTCTTTGGTAATTATTTCCCTGTAATCATTAATTTGTCTTACCGGAAACTGTGGTTTTTAACTTTATAGTTCTTATTACTCCCCATTTAGTTAAAAAAACTGAAAAGTTAATTTAACAGACTAAATCATTTTTATTACATGCACTAAGGTATCATGATAAAACTAATGAATTTTATTACACATTGTAAAATCATATTTTATTGTTAGTTTAACCGAAATCATTACCAATGCGCTTCGGCAAAGAGTACCGAGTTTTTGGCCCTGCATTGAGCCAAAAACTAAATATTTTTTCATATTTTGTCCGTTTTGACCACACTTTATTTCTTACGAATGGAATAGTAAAGGAAAAAATAAAATGCTTATCTAACAAAGCCTCTAACCACAAACAGTAAAATTGCAGTTGAGCTCATTATAATTATTGCTTATAATAAGTGAAATTTTAAACTAAAAATGTGTATATAATCGTAATAAAGACAGATTTCAAAAGGCAACATAAGCAAGAATGTTCAAATTAGGAGCTGTTTCAATTTTTACCTTTATATCTTTGCTTATTAATCAATGTAAACTGTATTTGTAAAATTAGAATAATAAGTTTATCGGTATGAGTTGGCAATTTCATCAACTGCAGTTAATATCAACTAATTAAGATAACACATGCATAAAGGGATAAATGTGGTCAACAGAAAGTTAGAGATCTGTAAATAGTGTTATTTCAGTCCGTCTAAGAATTTGAAAAAAAAAATTGTTTCATTCATCTTAAAATGATGCATGTATGAGCAGTTCAACATAAGAAAGAACAAACATTTTATTGATGACAAGCATCATTTTTAAGTAATGTAATTATTGAAATATTTGGTGATTTACTTTAAATTTGGTATCCAGTATTTGAGCTAAAATTCCTTATTGACTTAACAGAAAATTTACTGTTAGTTATGATAATGAATGACCTATCATTGATGTATTCGAAAACATGGGTGCGCAATAATTTTTAAAGCAAATCTATTCACCCAAGTAAAAATTTATGTAACACTTCGGGTTATCTAAAAAGTATTTTGAAGCTGTCGATTAAACTGAAATAATTTTCTTGCATAGTTTCCTGATTGATGATGTGGACTTAATGTTTCGAACAGAAAAATGTCTAGGAAAAACATAAAGATTTGGAAAAGGTCGCAGAAATTATCGGACTTTTGGGTAACAGGGAAAAAACTAAATGTGTTGTTATGGACGGAGAAAATGAATCAACCACGAGTGCATTAAATGTTAAAAATGGTTTGAAACTGTGGCCTAATTCATATATTTTGGAACAATTAACACTGAAAAAAATGAGCTAAACACAGAGATACTTTTCCATGCTTAAATTGCTTAAATCTTCTCTGCTTTTAAGAAAATTGAAACTACAATTATACGAAACAAGAATTGGTCCCATTATTACATAGACAGCAGGAACTTCTACTACCACTCAGAATGACGAAAAGATGTTTATAGCAAATTTGAGAGAAAGATTCTCAGGAAAATATATCAACCAATCAAAGATGGAGATTTTTGGAGAATTAGGAGAAACTTAGAGTTAAGTAAACTGTCTAAAAATACATGTATAGTAAATTTAATAAGCACAGAAAGAATACATCTGGAGTGAATGAGTGAGGAAAACGCAACAAAGAAAATTTATAAAATAAAACTAGAAGGAAAGAAAAAAGTCGGACGCCTTAGAAAAAGATGGCTTGATGAGGTAGAAGGAGATCTAAAAAAATAGAAAATGAAAAATTGAAGGATAGAAGCCAAAGACCAGAAAAAGTGTGGTAAAGGAGACCAAGTACCTTCATGGACTGTAGAGTCGAGGAGTAAATAAGTGAGTTTCCTGATTATTCTCACTTAGTGCAACCGGAAACATATGAGCATACTGATATTTAAAATGATAATATTTATTTATTGCATTGTTCATTGATAGTGATACTAGTATTATTTATTTCAAAACATTATAAGCCAGGAACATGAGAAATGATATAATACTTGACAAACTTAAAATTTTTTTCCGCATACTTTTATGGTTTTAGAAAAAAATTTGGTATCAATTTTCAA
Source organism: Parasteatoda tepidariorum (assembly GCF_043381705.1). NCBI lineage: Eukaryota > Metazoa > Arthropoda > Arachnida > Araneae > Theridiidae > Parasteatoda > Parasteatoda tepidariorum. Next base: position 30,091,460 of record NC_092205.1, on the reverse strand, counting down.
TACTGACAAATCATTATTAATTTTTGTAGTTTTAGTACTTTTTTTTAACGGTGAAGGTGTCTTCCTCCAGATTATTGGGATACCACAAGGTACCAATTTTTCAAGTATTTAAGCTGACCTTTTTTTACACTACTTTGAAAAGAATGCTGAGATATTTATTAGGAATGACTCCAGATTTATTAATGATTTTACTTTATTCAGATGTATTTATTTTGATACTGCAATCATAATATGTCAAAGGAATTAAAAACTAATTAGTGTGTGTGCGTCTAATTTATCATCGGACTTCCTTGATTGATTCATTTCCTTGAACTCGTCTCATACTCAAGTTTAATGTTTTGATAAAATAAATTACTTTAGATTTCCTGTCAGCCAGAAAATAAATTTACTGGAATTTCGATATTTTTATACGTATTTACAGAAACGTAATTTTATCTCAATTAATCGTATTAAGTTTTTTTGTAAATAATAATTTGCTTATACTAAATAATTCTAAATCTTTACGTGAACTTCTCTTGAAAAATGGTATCCGTAATTTTATCTCAAATTAATCGTATTAAGTTTTTTGTAATCATTATTTGCTTATACTAAATAATTCTAAATCTTTACGTGAACTTCTCTTGAAAAATGGTATCCATAATTTTATCTCAAATTAATCGTATTAAGTTTTTTTGTAATCATTATTTGCTTATACTAAATAATTCTATATCTGCACGTGAACTTCTCTTGAAAAATGGTATCCTTAATTTTATCTCAAATTAATCGTATTAAGTTTTTTTGTAATCATTATTTGCTTATACTAAATAATTCTAAATCTTTACGTGAACTTCTCTTGAAAAATGGTATTCCGATTGGATTTGAAGACAGATATTTCATTCTGTAGAAAATTGGATGGATGTCATTCTGTTTGGGTGAACGCACTGACCTGCATTTCTTTCCATTTGGAACCATGACCGCTAACGTGTATAGAAATGCCATCATTTGTGTTTTTTTATGCTGATGTCCTTATGCTGGTGCAATGGGTGATGATTTCAGGCTACAGGACGATAACGTATCAGCGCACAAGATTCTGAGCGTGGATGATTATTTTCATCAGCAAGCAATTCAGTGCGTGAAGTGTCCAGCTCGTTTACCGGACTTGAATCCTATCGAGCATGTTTGGGATGCTTCAGAAAGCATGAAAGCAAAAATAAAGGATTCAAAAGAAAATCTTTTAAAATTAATTTATTAACTTTTATACGAAATTTACTAATCATTGGGATAATTTATTTATGAATGACTCATCTAATTCGAGATTGGCCAAATGCAGTTCCAAATTATAAGTATTTTCACGGTAAAAGAAATACATGAAAAGTTGCTCGAGATTAGTTGCAAGATTTTATAGAATCTATGTAAGTCATAAATGTTTCACTTCAAAAGCACCTTAGTAATTACTTTTACAACTTTTTGATGGAACTTTTGAGTGTTGAAAGCTCGGAAAATTCTATAAAGTGGGCTCTTTAAAATATTCCAGTCTTAGAAGACTCACATAAAAATGGGAATACAATATCAGCTTATAAAATCTAAAACTTTGCTGTAACAGAAGTTAACAACTCTTAAACATAAAATATCTAACTCGAAACTTAACGCTATTTATTCACAAGTGGAAACTCTATATTTTATGACTTGTAATCTTTTAAACTTCTGTTATAGATGCAAACATTTTAGGACCATTTTTTCCCCTTATAATTAAAAGCCTTTACCCATAATATTTGTATTGCGGGATGCAATTATTTAATTATCGCAATTATTGTTGTTTAGATATTTCATTTAGAATGAAAAGATTTTACTCATGGATAACAATTTAATTGCGAGATATTATTACTTCAAAACTGGCATATTTGTTGCTGTGATATTTTATTTAGAATGTAAATACGTGTAATGTAATAAATTTAACTCAATCTTTTAAGATCCTAGTTTTGAATAACGGCAGGAAACGTGATTTTAACTTAGAAATATAGTTGAAAAGAAAGCTATATAATAAATGCGATGAAAAAATAAAATTACTTAAATGTACTAATTATTTTTAAATTATCATGTTGAAATTGATAAATTTGGACTTTTATCGCTTTTTTAATACAAAGCGACGGATTTTGTAAGTGTACTTCTTCAAATTTTGATCATAAAATGAAATTCACTAAACTAAAATAAAAAAGATTTTCATGCGATATAAAATTGTCCAAAAGGTTTTTTCAATCAAATTTCCTACCTTTCTTAAAACATTTTAATTGCATTTTAGAATTCCGATAAATGAGATGAAACCAAATATAATCGAGTCCTTTTGTTAACGCATATAAACAGAAAATTAAATCTTAAAACATTTTTAACTGAAAAAATAATATTTAAACGTTGTCCAATATATTAGACGTTGGGCTTCATGAGGAGAAAAAATCTCTGGTATGCGTACCAGGTAATGGCATTTTCATTGCATTTTAGGATTCTGATAAAGGAAAAAAAAACTGATTTTAGTTTCACAAAGACAGCTGATTCGTTTAGGTATATGTACGGAAAATCAAATCTTAATATAATATTCCCACGTGAAAAAATCTTATCAAATATTGTCCAATATACACTGTTGAAAACAATTTCGAAAGAACGCCTTTTTTATTAAAAAAGAACAGAAAAAGAAACACCTATACATGCAAATAAGGTATCAGATGATATTTATGCTCTTCACAGGCACCTATGCCTTGCAGTGGCATGTAACGTCGTAAAGCAGCTCCATTGAAATCACTTTTGTGTAGAAGTACTTCAATTGCTCGGTGAAGCGTGTAACTTTAGGATGTTCTGAAACACATTAGTTTAGCCCTCACCTTGTCTTATGAATTTCTTTGTTTGTCCATTGTAATTATTGTCAGTCGTTATCATCTAGTCGAGTCCACAAGATGGGGACAGTTGGGTGATCTGTCATTTCAGATATCCTCAAGACTGTTATAAGACACTTCTAGCCAAAAGGGACAGGTCCATGAGAGTGACACAGCTGTCTCACACCCGGTATAATGCAATAGAATCATCCATTTCACAGATAACAGTCATTCAGAGTTTTAATGCAGGTGGCCTGTATGTCAGGTGCTTGGTAAACTTCATCCCTTTGAGTGTGAACCACAAAAAGAACAGTCTAGAACGGTGCAGAGAACACCTGTCTTGGACAGAGGATGATTGGGTCTGGTTTAAATTAGTGATGAGTTGTGATTCTGACTGGATAGTGTATCGAGACGTGTTCTGATCTTGAAATTCGATCCGACAGTCGATATCGGCCCTCTAAGAATGTTGAAAAAGCCCTCTATGGTTGAAGTGGTTTGATGGTCTGGACAGGCATCTTAGTAGATGGACATACTAACCTTCATGTGTTCGATAGAGGTGCTTTGACAGGTCAGCGGTACATGGAATAGATCCTTGCACCTTGTGTGAGACTTTTCTACTGAGAATTTGGGCCAAGGTTAACGACGATAACGCCCGTCCATACAGTGATCAGTTGGTGGACGAATACCCGTAATTGGAGGATATTTAGTTATGTTGTTGTTGTTGCTTATCCACTTGGTCTAGAGATCAAGACCAAGTTCAGTAGATCATGTCGCATCAGCAAGTCATAGACAGTCTCTCCATCACTTATCAGTTGCCTCACACAGGCTCCAATGCAATCCAAAAGAAGAGATGGCGAAGCGATGGCCGAGCAATGACAACAGGCATAAGTCTTTTTCTTCGCTCTGAAAGTCAAACACTCTATATGGTCGGTCCTAAGTCTTGACAAAGCTGTTTGAGCAAATCTAGGACAAGTGCACTGCAGGGATAATCCGGGGAATTTGGCGGTATACCAATCATGATCTGGTGGGTGCTTCCACGCTGAATTTACCCTAGCTAACTTCAGGGAGTGAACCTCAGACACTAGTAGTTTAGAGCAAGATATTCAGTTATTGGAGTGGCCTGTGATGCCCCCTGACCTTAAACCCATTGAACACTTATGTGACGGCCTTAGACGCTGAATAGTAGCTCGAAAACCAGCTACAGCGACCATCGATGAGCTCAAGAGTGCATTTGTGAAAGAATGGGCGCGGTTGCCACAGGGATAAGGATCCTGGTAAACAGTACAAAACGCCCGTGCAATAGTTGTGTAGCTCCTAGAGGCGATCTCACACTATATCAGACTTGTTTCTCTCTGACTGATAGAGTGTCGGTCAGTTACTGCGCTAGACCAAGTGACCAATTTCCTTATTCAGAGTACAGGGCAAGTCTATTTTTGTTTTTCAATATATTGATCTTATATCGGATATTTTCGCAAGGTTTGGTTTTTATGCTTTCTTAGATTTTTTATAGCAAAAAAAGCATTTTTCTCTTGTATTGTTTTAATCTGTGTATTAAGCGCGTGTTTCACACGGAGAAAAATATTCTGGTACAATTACCGTTTTGTATGGCTATAGCACTTCAGGCAATAAAAAACAACATAATTATGGCTAATAAAACCAAAATATATGGTAATTTAAAAATCCATATGTAACTTTTCTGTTCATATGATATCCTTTTATGGAACATTCTGGTTTCTAAAATTATTGTTCTTATTACCACAGTGAAAAATATAAATTTAAAAGCAAATTTTACAGAATAGATGATTTTCACCTATTTGGTAGGTCACCTTTTTAGGCATCCTGGTAAATTGCTAAATTTTATCATGTATTATGGAATCATATATTATTGTTTATTTTACAAAAATCATTACCAAAGGGCTTTTATAAAATTTACCAAATTATTGGCATCCCCATAGAGCGTGATAGCTTTCACCATATTTTGGCAGTTTTGAGGGTACTTTTTTTTCTCAGTGTAGGAGGTTAAGAAACAATCTTTTCCAATTTATTATTTTTTTAAATTTAACAAAAATATTTGCAAATTTTGTCCCAAAGTCAACTTGGTTAGTTTCACATAGCTGCGGTTAGAGTTAACATCAATATCAGAAATTGATTTGAATAAAATATTTAGACGTGATGATCTGGGGAGAAAAGTTAAAAAATAACATACAAATAACTCAAAAGTACATAAGGTTCAAAATTCAATTACTTTAAAAATAATAAAAGCACTACAAAAGTACTTAAATTATTTAAAATTTTATCTTAATTACTACTATACGATATTAAATCATAAAAATTAATGCATAATGGGAAAATGCATCCTCTTGTTGATAAGATAGACTTTTTTGAGACAGTTATTAACTTCTTATACAGTTATTAACTCCTTCGGAAAATCGGTTTATGTATTTATACTTTAATAACTACACTAGATTTTTAAACTCTGTTTCGGAACTACTGAAGAGATAAATTCACATGCTATTAAATGTTCAAGTTGCTTGTTTATTCTATTAAATGTTCAAGTAAATCTGAAAAAAAAAATTTAATCATTTTTTTTCAAGGAGGATTATTTTTAATAGATTATAGCTTTCCTTTTTACAGAACTTTTTTCATTAGCCTTGTTTAGTATAGTTAAAATGTTCTCAAAAAATAAATAACTTTGCTTTAAGATTATATATTTATGTTAAAAAAGTTTCTAGTCTATTCCCGGGATACTTCTCTCCCTAAGTAAACATTATTTTAATGCGTTAAACAAAGGAAGTAAATTGGAACTATTGTATAAATTCTTTATATAAATAAAAAATCAATTGTCTTCTTCAGAAAAACTTTTAAGCAATAATAAATTATTCGATTAGTTCAGTAAAAGGTTTGTTTAAAATATTACTGAAGCACGATAGCAAAAAACTATCAAACAGAATTGTAATTTACATTTATATATTTCTTTTAATCTAAAAAAAATGTTTGTAGAAAAGAGAAAAAATAATTGAACCAAAAAGCATTTGAACGAAAAAAACCTGCGTGAAATTTTGTAACATTAGAATTTAAATTGCTGTTTCTAACGGCTTAATAAAGTTTTCAAAAAAAAAAGAAAAAAAAAAAAACGTAACATATTTAAATTAATTTCTTTCTTATATTTTCAACCTCTCTTTCTTATTCTTACCGTTCCTCAGAATTTTTTTTACATATTTCTATGTTCTATGGTATTTTATGAACAAGAACGAAATTAAAGAGGCCTGCTCTCCGAGTGACAGCACTAAGCGCTTCCGCTCTTTCGGCCTGGGGTTCTATCCACGGAATGGGCAAGGTTTACTCAATCTTTCATCATTTCCCTCGATCGATAAAATCAGTACCAAGATTGCACGGGAAATAAACACTGACGATTCCGCGTTCGACTGTCATTCTATTTTTTAAATTATTTCATAACCGTTGTTGAATAATTGACTTAATTTCGAGTTCATGACTACCCGAGTTCAATTCGGTTGTCTTGTAATTTTGAACCCAATCCAAGAGACAGGGTCAATGATTGGATCAAGTATCGGGAGAAATGTGCCTTCGTGGGGGACTTGTTGACGGAACTATCCCGCATTTGCGTTACATGGAGAGGTAAACAATGAATCCTCCCATGACTAGTCTCATGACAAGGGGACTGCAATCCATGATCTGTCTACTACTGAGGATAAGTTACGTCAATGTGGTTGGTGCGAGCTGGGAGCGAAATTCGTATCGACCAGCCATCGCTGGGATTCGATCCCGGTTCACTTAATTCGGAGGCGAGTGCTAGATCCCTTTACCTCCTAATTGGATCTTCGATTCTTGCACCCTAGAGCCCAAGGTCATGAAAACTAGGATGAGCACCGTAACCCTTGTCCCTCCATTGGTGTATGTAAAACAGTCTCAAGGTTGATATTTATAATATACATCCTATATCGTCGCTTATGCAGTTTTTAACACAGAAAGAGTTGAAAGATAAGGGGATATAAAGACCACAAAACCTTGTTGGATTGTGAAATATGTTTATTTGGGTGAAAACGTAGTCATTGTATTTGAATTTTTATTTCAAAATTGCGTTAATTTTCTTTAATAAAATTGAGTTGCCTTTTGTATGTTATAATGCCACTCGATTTCCTAACAATTCATTTGTATTTTTTTTATTTAACAATATGGTCGAAAGTAATGTAGATTTCATTCTTGTTTTGAACTGCTTATGAATAAATTACATTTGTAATTTACAAGGAAAGGTATTTTTCAAAAACAAAGTATGTGGGATGTTCCAGATAGTATGTAAAATGTGGCCAGGTATCTTTTGAATTGATTACTTGATGAAATTTTAAATTGCTTCTTTAAACGTTTCTTCCCTAATTTACATTTATTTTAGGCTATAAACAGCTTTCGATGTTTTCAGTCCGAATTTATGAGTGGTGTAAATTTCAATAGAATGTTTGCTTTTCTTCGATTGGATATATTAATTTAATTACTCGAACGTCAATAAGTTTTTGAGTTTGATATTGTTGTTGTTAATGATGCTAAAGACACATATAATCATGGCAATTATAACAGAGTACCCTGATCAACTAGTTTTCATCAAGTTAAGAATTCGGGAGCAAAAAAAAAAGGTTTGCACGTTGAAAATTAAGTACATGTAAATTGTCGAATGTTTGAAAAACAACTGCTTCGCAATATTTTGTCTAAAAAATAAAAAAAGCAATAAGATAACAGTTGAAAAAAAAGCACCACTTTCAACTTTTTTAAATGACCAAGCGTTTAAAATAATATAAATTTCAAGTAATAAAATGTGTTACCTTAAGTAATGATACAAAATAAACTCACAAAAAGAAGACTAATTTTTGAAAAATTTAATAATGCAACAGTAATAACTAGGATAAGCCTGTTAGGTAATTAGTTTCTCATAAGTGTTGCTTTGAAGACAAATTTCTTAAGTAGCAAAGACATAATTATGATTTTCACTATTGCTTTACCATAAACTGAACATGTTTGAGGAGAAAAAAAAGGTTTAGAATTATGCTTAGTACACATACTAAGTAGAACGGACAGATGGAGGTTCTTTTAGATCTTATTAAGGACTTCATTAGCGTTGGCCATTATTGTTAGAGATTGCAGTTTAATGGTGCAAGCAGTGTTTCAAAAAGTCTGATAATTACTTAAGATTGGGATTGATTAGGGAAGTCTTTTGAAAGTCTTGCTTTGTTGAAGCATTTGTTTTGTGATGGGTAGTTAGTAGTATGGATCTTGATTCACACTTTTTAGATCACTGGATATTTGTTTCAATGAAATAAAGAATATAATTTTAGCTTTTTTTCTTATTGAGAAAATAATTAAAGAGAGGTTTTTATAAACATTATTTTACATGTGAATAGAAAAGGAAAATAGATACACATTTTTTTCATTTTCACATCTGAAACGAAATGTAAGTCGCATCAAGTTCGAAAATCGTAAAGAAGTTTTATACGGTAAGAGAAATTTATTGCTAATTGTTTTTCTTTATTTAAGGTTTTTTCTTCTTAGTTTTAGGAAGAAATAGGAAGACATTTTATTTGAACTATATTCCGGTATAATTCCTTATTTTTGAGAAAAGGAATTTGCATTTCCGATCAGGCAGTGTAAAACGATCCAAATCCAATTACGATAAAAAGTGCTGACACCCTGAGTGAGGCATCAGTAAAAGTCATCATGCCAAATTAGTTTTTTGCGCCGTAAAATCGTTTACCGTATTTTTTATATTAATATTTATTCAATTACTGTGATTTTACAGTAAAAATTACTGTAAAATTACTGTCTATCATATTTTTGTTTCGTAAAACTCTAAGGAAAAAATGGACTTTACAGTAAAAGTATTGGCTCCTGAGTGCAGTTTTTTTTTACTATAATTTGATGCTAAATATTTTACAGCGCAAGAAAAAAATGATTAAGTTTATCGGATAGAAAGAGGTTTCTTGTAATTGATTTCGTCACTATTATTTGAGAATGTCGGAGATTAGAAATCATTTTTAGTGACAAAAAATGATGTATATTAAAACTTTTATAGTAAATCGTCTAAAAAGCATTGGTTAACTTTAATTTGTCACTTAAATTTGCAGAACATGTGAGATTTTTATACTTCTTTTATAGCCTATAATTGTTTATAATTATTAAACTTAGCCTATAAATGTTTATTATGAGCATGGATCTTCGCTTAATTTTTTATTATTGAAATGGGTGTATAAATTTATTTATTTACTTAAATGTTAAAAAACACATATATTTTTTAGTATTTATAAACTTTAAAATAAAATCATATTATTCGATAGAAATTGCGTTAAAATTTGTACTTCGCTTGAACTGCACGACTGTCGTGACAAAAAAAAATACTATACAAATAATAATAACAAAAAAAAGAAAATAATAATAATACAAAAAAATATTCCAAAATTTCAATTCTCAATTTTGTTTAAAAATTTTTCAAAGGATTCAAAAAGAAATTTTGAATTTTTTTTCCAATTTTTTTCTATTATTCAGAGTTTTCTTTTACACGGGCAGTCATTTTATCGTGTTTTTCAGAGTTGAGCAATTTTCAATGAAATTGATTTGACTTTTCTCAATTTTCACTATTATATTAAGAATTGTCTTTTATACATGCAGTTATTTCCTCATGTGACACATTTTTGCCTTCACAAAATTTGAGCCACGAAAGAGTAATTTTTAGCTATAAGTATTTTACCATGCTCTCTTCAGATAAATTTTAGAATTCTACCATATCGTAGCAGATAAGTACATAGGGTTTTGATACCGAACTTTTCATGTTAAGAATTCAGTATCCATTAACTTGAGTCGATTGATTGCGTTTTGAAATGTATAACCGCTTTTGGCAGAAAACCTAAATTTATGAATGCTTCTGTGTTACTTACCTTCATAATGCAGCTGAAATAATTAAATATGTTTAATTTGTTTTATTATAATTTTCCCTTTTTAATTTTCAAATATTGTGTTTATGCGGCCTTGGTCTGCTGTTTATAAATTTAAATAATAAACATGTAATATTTAAATTTATATTTCAAGAATTGTATGCAGTATTTAACAAAGTTAAGCATTCATTTTGAATTCGAAAATAAAATTTGCATTTGAATTGCTTTTATAAGATGAGAGCTGCTGTTAAATTTAAGTCCTTATTTATTAAGTTCTATAAATAGTTCCTTAAAGAAATAAAAATAGAAATGATCAGGAAATAAATTTTTTAAAAACCCTCTTATAAACCTAAATTTAGTTTTAAGTGTAAAAATTAATAAACTGTACTTTTATAAAATTCAATTTTTAATGAGTTTTATAGATATCTTATTTTTCAAAGAAGAAAAACTACCGAAATTTATACAATTATCTAGTATACATTTAAAAGATTTAAATTAAAACTAATTATTAAAATATTGAATGTAGGAGATATAAATAGTATTTTAATTGATAAAATAATTATTAAAGTAAATGTTTGTTTAAGTCAAGTAATAAATTTTATAATAGGATTAATTTAAATGAAATCAGGCTTATATTACATTCATTGCTTTGAAATATTTGAATACAACGTTAAATAAACTCATGAATCCAATAAGAATCACTTGAAATTACATCATGATTACATTTGATTTAAATATTAAAAAGATTTTGGAATTTTGCACTTGTACATGATGATGAAATATAAGATTGAAAGCATCTTATAACATAATTTACAAGCTTTAAAATTTCTACATTTTTTACAAGTTGAAAAAACTCTTTAGATATATATGAATGATTAGTATTGTTAGAACTGTAGTAGTTAGTTAGTACTGTAATCATTAGTTTAAAACTAAGCATATTATTAGTATTCCTCATCGGCGTTAGAAGTTAACTTTTCTTAAATCATGAATCTATGATTCTTACAATTCTAACATTTCCAAATTAAATATTTTGGGATTTTCTATTTTATGAAATAAAAGCAAAAGTTTTAATGTTATGCTCAAAGTTAAAGAAATGCTATTTGTTTGTTTATTTTTCTAAACAAGCAACTATGGGAAATAAGTTTTTCGTTGCATTTACACAAATATTAGATTTTCCTAATTTGGGAGGTGGGATTACTAATCTGAAATTAATTTTGCTCTTAAAGCTATAGATGATTTTTAAATTACTTTTTCCGTCTATTTTTTGTCGAAATTTGCAGGATAAAAAAGCGCCGTTTAAAACAAAGGGTAGTATAAAATTTGCGACTAACTTCTGGGGGAGTCATCAGGTACTCACATCATCATTATTAATTTTGCATAAGAACCTAAGCCTAGAAATGCCTTCGTACGTGGCTAGAGGCGCCGCTTTCCTATTATGACTGTTGAGAAGCACATAATGAAACAGTTCATAATAGGGAAGCGCCCTCAGTGACGTGTGACGACATTTATAGGCATGAGTTCCTATGCAATTTAAATCCTGATGATGTGCCCTAACTTCCCAAGAAGTTGGTAGCAATATTTATGAGAATCCCTGTAATATATAACGTTTTTAAACTCGTACATTTCGATAAAAAGTAGACTAGGAGATGCCACTTAAAATCTATAGCTAAAAGAGAGAAACTGATTGCAGATAAAAAGTCAACGAAATGAAAATAGATAAGATCTGTTAAAAAAAAGTCTCATGCAACAGAAAAACAAATTGTTCCTCAGTGTTATCTATTATGACTATCCTTATTATTTATTTATGCTATGTGTTATTGGTAAAAAATTTAAAAAACTTTAAAAAATTTTTAAAAAATGAGACGTAGTTTCTTTTAGAAATTATATTCAAACTTATTTTCTTTTAGATCCTAAAATGTATTTAAGAGCTTATATATTATAAAGCCTTACATAATAAAAATCAAAACGAAACTCAGCTGAAATTTTAAATAAGCTATAAATTCTAATGACGTTTTAAAATTCGTCCTTTGGATTATATATAACGTTTTTAACCGATGGATGAATTACTGAAAATGCAAAATTAGATCAGAAAATAATACATAATTTTCGAAACTTTCTCAGAAAAAAAACCCATTGTCCTAATTGTAATGAAAATTTTGTAACCATCTCAAACAGTTTTTATATAAATACTGTTACTAATATATCATTTATTTTTTATATAAATATATACTGTTACTATACTGCTATCTAATTTAAACCTACATATGTCTCTAAATATATAACTTACATAATGTGCATATATACACTCTATAACAAAAAAATCGACGCACCAAGAAGGAGTTGTCCGATTGAAACGAAAATTGGTGGAAAGGTAAACAATGTACAGAATAGTAAATAATTAAAATTTCAGAACAATTGAATAATTTATTGCAGAGTTACAGTAACAAGTTCAATAAAGTGTTGACCCGCTTCTAGCCTGGATACAAGCTGCCACACGGCGTGGCATAGACCGATAAAGCTCCCGGATGGTCTCTTGCGGTATTTCCAGCTAAATTCGATCCAATTGTCGAACGAGGTCATCAACATTCCGTGCCAGATGCAATCGCCTTCCCATCATATCCCAGACATGCTCGAGGGGAGAGAGATCTGGTGATCTGGCAGGCCAAGGAAGAGTTTGACAAGCTTGCAGACAGTTCATAGTAACACGTGCCGTATGTGGTCTGGCATTGCCTGCTGAAAAACCAGCCCAGGGCGCTGCGAAAAGAACGGTAGCAAAACAGGTCTTAGGATGTCGTCGACGTACCGCTGTCCAATAAGTGTATCTCTAATGACGACCAAAGGGGTCCGGCTGTTAAAGGAAATAGCACTCCAGACCATAATGCCTTGTTGAGGGCCGGTGTGGCGTGCAATAGGGAAGGCAGGATCCCCCCTCTGCCCTGTGCGTCTCCTAACACGTCTTCGATGATAGTCAGGACACAGTTGGAAGCGGGATTCGTCGCTAAAGACTATACGTCCCCAGTCGGCATCATTCCAGCCATATCTGTTCAAAACATTCATGCATACGAAATTTCAAAGCAATCGGATGATTGCTTCTTGGTGTGTCAATTTTTTTGTTATAGAGAGTATTTAACTTAATATATTGCTACTTTAAATGTATAATCCTTGTTTAAAATTTAATTTTCAGTACAAATCATGTGTGTTTAAATGAAATGCTTAAGTCTAAGTTAAGATAAAAACAATAATACTTATTTTATGCATGGAATATTACATTCCAAAACACAAATCTGTAAGGATTTTTATGCATTGAAAGAAACATTTTACGTAGTAGAGAAGACTCTAAATCTATGCAATTCAAATATACTTTCTTTATAGTTTTCTTTAAATATTATTCAAATAGTATCGTTGGGTGAACAAATTGCTTGCATTGAGACGCTGACAAAGAAAAAGTTACTTCTAGTAAAGTAACTTAAAGTAACAAGTTTTAAAAAAAGCAATATTCATCCTTTCTTGATATTTGTCATTCTCTCATGAGCAAGCGTTTTAGGAAATCAAAATCTAAACAGATTAGTTTAATTTTTAAATTAAAAATTGTGAGTAATGACATTATAAGAAATATATATTTCTCAATATTTAAGCAAATTAATTTATTCCAAGTTATAAAAAGTCTAAGAAGTCTGCTTTATTTGAATCCTCTGTTTATATATAGTTATAAAAATTACATCTATAGCATATTTCAAATTGATAACATTATAAGCGTATTTATAATCTATATTATGACTAATACACTATATTTAAAAATAAGTATTAAAATTTCAGAAGAACTTCGCTATCATGATTTTAACATGGTTGTTGAAATTTAATGTGGCTTGTTGTAATTTCTAACTATATTTTAATTGACTTCTAGGCTCACCAATCCCAGTGGTTGCTACGCATTCATCGTTTCCTTTCTCAAAAAAAAATGAAATAAATTTTAAAAAGTAATTTTGCACATCAAATGTGTAAATATATTTACATTTGTTAATACATTATATTTTGTTAATATATAAGTCATAATGAAATGAGTAATTAACTCGAATTTTAAATTAATCAATTGTACTTGATTTTATAAGTATATGATATGCAATACTATAAGAAACAATAAAAATACGAAGCAATTTTAATTATTTGTGGTGTGAATGTAATGTTGACAATGTCAACCTTCATCTATGAAAAGACTCCCCGACATAGAAACGAGTCAGCATGTCTTATATACTAATTAATTGGAATTGAATAATTGTAGTGGTAAGCACACTACAGTAGTCCCCCAACATAATTTATCTATGACAGAATTCGATGAAGGCATAACACTAGCTGTTCCATTGCTGTTTTGTGAGAAGTCGGAAGAGCTGTATTAAGATCAACTGATCATGAGACTTGTATTAAGCTCATTGTTGTGGTCACTCATGTGTTGCCATTAGTAGTCGAATATATACAGGCATACGATGTGTGTGACCAAGACTGAATAGCAACAGCATGAGGACAATGTCGCAGTCTCAAATATCAAGTCAACTGTTCAATGTGGACCTTCTAACGAAGTGGGAGTATTCAATTTGAAGGGGGTGTGTCTGTCGAGGTAGGCGTGTTTAGAGATCTTCCGCAGGTCACCAATGTGGGGTGAATGTTATCGACAAAGTCAACTTTCATATATGACAAGGTACTCCGACATAGTAACGAGTCAACATGTCTTATATACCTGTGAATTTGAATAGGATAATTATAGTAGTATACTCGCTACTTGCTAACAATATGTAACAATTAATCTACATAACATAACAGTTGAACATTGTTATATGACTTTGAGACTTAATATTTTTAAAAAAACTAAATATGAATGATAAGAATTATATCTAGCTTCAAAAAATCTGTTTTTCTGATTTTTTTATAATTTATTTTTTCGTACTGTTGACATAAAATTAAGCTCGGCTTTATAAAAGGAAGAAAGATAGAAAATTTCGGTTCAAAAGATAGATAATAGTTTCTAAATTAATTATCAAACAGTCAATAATTAAAAGAAAAAAATGAAAAACGACGACTTCAAATTGAAACACTTTCAAAAAAATTGTAAATTTAAAAATAATAATGTATACCTGGGACATGAAAAAGACTATTTAATGGAAAATGACATTTTTATTAAATGATAAAAGAGGCATTCAGGTTTTTTTTTAAATTTGAATCTAATGTTTATTATATTAAATTTCTAATTACTTCTATTTGAACTACTCTGTTTGTTTCATTAATTAATACCACTTCTTTGTAAGATTGCTTTATAATATAAATTAAAATGAACAAAAATATTGATATTTAAAATTAAAACTATAACAACCAAACTTGTTAAATTCATTTATATGATGGAAATTTCTTTACATTCAATTAATAAATTAAAAATGCATAACAGCTTCAAAATATAGACAATTTGTCCATTTTCTAGTTAAGGTTTCTGCACAACAATTTATACATCTTAATAATGTGTGCAATTTCCAATTTTGAACACTATGGAATTATAGAAAATAATAGAACTTATGGACTTTTATGATCATAGAGATTATTAAAAATATTGACTTTCAATTCAAAAGGAAATATTCAGAAATATCTGTTTGTTAAAAACATCGTAAAACTTTAAAGTTAAATAAAAAAAAGCAATAGCGTTTGTTATTTGTAACTTTAGTTAACTTCAAAAAAACATTTGTTTTCAGGGAAGGTCTTATGTATACTATTTATCATTTGAACTTTTTTTGCAATTTTGTTGGGAGAAAATATGAAGTCTGACCATAATAATGATTATATATATACTATGTATTAGTTAGAAACTAAGACCATTGGAATAAGACAATTTTGTTAAGTCTAGATCTATTTTAATAAGCACATTGGAAATAAAAGTTAT
This sequence comes from Parasteatoda tepidariorum, assembly GCF_043381705.1. NCBI lineage: Eukaryota > Metazoa > Arthropoda > Arachnida > Araneae > Theridiidae > Parasteatoda > Parasteatoda tepidariorum. The sequence goes on along the minus strand of NC_092205.1, from coordinate 30,075,765 downwards.
TAAAAAAGTTTAAAATAATGCAGGTAGTACTTTCTCCCGATTGATGCTGAAAGAAAATATCAATATATATTGAGAAAGACAGAGAACATATATATATATATATATATCTACATATATATATATATATACAGTCTACATATATNGTTTGGACCCCTTAATATTAATCTTATTTTCTGTGTATTTCGCTTTATCTAGAGAACTCTTTGAGTGAATTGAAATATTTTGGCATATAATTATAAAATTCGTTCATTCGAAGATAATAACATGCAGAAAATAAATTTTAGTAAATATTTCTTATTTTTTATTATTTTTTTAAGAATGATGAAAAATTTTGAATTGTAAGTTATAAAATTTCTATCATCATTTTAAATAATGTAATTTTATACAGCAGAATACACAATTTGAGCAAAATCGTTCAGACAGAGAAATCGAATTTCAGGAAAGTTATAGATAAGTGTTTATTGCAAAAAAATTTAAAATTTCAATAGAAATTTCAGATTTCAGAAATTCAATGGAAATTTCAGTTTTGTATTTTTTTCCATGAATACAAATTGTTCAAATGTGTGCTAATAAATTTTGAAAATCAGAATTTCTAGTAAACCATTGCGATATGAACGGAAAAATAAATACCAAATGAATGGTTTTGGAAACCGTTGAAATTATGTTTTTTTTCTTCTTTTTTTTACCAGAAATGCTTTTACCATACTATACGGTAACATTACCAGAATTTTATTCTTCGTACAGCCTATGAGAAAAAAGTAATTCAAAATATTATTAAAATAAATCGCATTTAAACTTGTTTAAATATAATTATATTCTTAAAAAATGAATTAAAATTAAATTAGAATATTTATCTACAATAAATCTCTCATGTAACTATACTGATATATATATCGAATATTTCTTTGACAACATTACACTTTACAGTACTATTTAAGTTACTTAGAATAGATACTATCTAGAACGGAAAACTGGATCTGTAATTCTCTCCTATTCAGGTGTCAGTCTACTTTATTGAAAGATGCCATCTGCTTGACGCAGGTAAGATATTTAATTTTAGAAGACACAGAAAATAAATATTTGCATTTAGCAGACAGTTGAAATATTTCTGCAAAATACATTTTTATTTAAAGACGAACGGAATTACTATAAAAGGAAAACAGCTGCTAGCATTTAACCTTTTCATCTCGTGATAAAATGTTTCCAATTGCAAATATGAGTCTTAGGAAATATATAACCACTTTAGAACTAGATTAACTGAATTTTGTTTACAATATTAAATAGGTGCTAACAGATTGTACTTATTTATTGTATATTTCTGGGCAGTAATAGGAGGAAAATAAAGTTATAGAAGTATTTTAGTATTAAAACAAAATATGAGATATATTTCCTTTAATTCGCAAGGGGGTGATCTAAAATATGCAATTTTAAAAAGCAAAATACAAAATTTGAGAGAAATTGGTCGAAAAGTTCCTGAGAAATCAAATTTTGAAGAAGTCGTATTTTAGGTATTATTTGGATTTCGGATTTATTTTAGGTATTATTGGTATTATTTGGATTATTATTGGACTTAGGAATTATTTGGTCGATTTCCTTCAAATTTTATGCTTTTTCCATTTAAAATTACATTCTTTAAAATGATGTAAAAATGTATACCTAACAATTCAAAACTTTTACTACTGTTATAAAATAAAATAATAAAAAGTAATAAATATTTACTATAAGTTATATTTTGCAGGAATTATCTTTGGATAAACGAGTTTTATAATTGCGTGAAAAGATTTTTCTATTCACTTGAAAAGTTCTTGATTACGACGAAATACTCAAAAAGTAAAATTAACATTAAGGGGCCAAACTAAAAACAGCTCTCCAACCAAATTATTAGCACCATATTTACCAGATTGCGGCTACACCCTATATTTTGAGGGGTCAAAATTCCGAATCCATTAAAAAAAGTTAGGTTTTTTCAGAGAAAGTACGTTTTCGTGTCAGATTTCGTAACTTAAAGTAACATTGTTTGCGCAGAATAATTTGCTTATTTGAAATCATTCCTTTGATCTATTTAGATTGAGTCCTAAAAGGCGAAGATGCGATAATTAAAAAAAAGTTATACAAGTTATACAAAAGTTATACAATGCGGTTCGTTTTTCAATTTTTCTCACTAGACGTTACCACCATGGTAAAAATTTTCGGATCAAATTATGATATGAAGTACCAACATGATCCGTAAAATTCATTTTAACCCAAAATTCCCTTTCGTCGCAAAATATTATACTGCAATTCATTCAGTAATTAATAAATTATAAATTTAGTTAGAGCCATTTAGTGATTTTACTGTAATTATTATTGCGAAAATTGTGGTATATCAGATTTTTGTTATGTAAAATGCCCGGTAAGATGGATTTTACAGTAAAAATTACCAGTGCTCGGAATGCTGGTACTTTTTACCGTAATTTGATACGTAAAACTTTACAGTGTTGAGAATGGAACTCCATAAAAGACCGTGTTTTCTAATGCTTTCTTAGGTCTAAATCTGAGAAAATACTAATGTCTTATTATAAAAACTTTAATATTTTAATATGAATATTTCTTTCTTTCAATGCAAAAATTTCTTTTTATCGAATAAAATTTAAAAATTTGAAATTTAATCGCAATGCATCGTATTAATCATCAAATGCTTTACGAAATTAGTTTAGTTTTTTTTTCTCTTTGAGACTTGCTTTTTTATTACTTGACTCTAATTTTCAAATTATTTTTTTAAGTCTATCATCATTTGGTTAGAATAAATAAATAAAAAAAATCTTAGGTAGTCTTTACTCGATGAAATGACTTTCCATGAAACTTTTAAAGGATTCAGCGCCTCTAATGCTTTTAGATAAATGAGCTGAACGTGAGAAAAAAACAGTAGCTGGAAATTTTATTATATTTTCATTGCGTTCATGAGCTGGGGGACATTAAAGTAATGGTATTTTTTTTAATAATGGAAAAAAATCTATTTCTCCATCAAAACTTTCTAGTTTAAAAGGAAAAAAATTGCGTGTTCCTTAAGAAAATTTACGCGTTTATTGCTCAAAAAAGCATTTAATTTTTAAATAGTATTGATAATTCCTGGGTGTTATAACTAAATATTTTATGAGGAGTAATAATTTGTATTCTTGAAGTTTTCTTCAAAAAAAATCTTAAAACAAACACATTATTAGTATACGTAGAAAGCGCCGGAATTATAAAAAATTCGTTCTCATTCATTTATTTTTAATTGCAAACCATGTATTGAACATTTGAAAATTTTAAATAATAAATGCCAAAATAGAAATAAAATTAAATGAAAAAATTAGTACAATAACAAAAATATTGAAATGAAAGTTGTGGACTGAAGTGAGCTTGAGTGAGTTGAAAAATAATGAACTGAAAATTATTAAATTAAAATTATTAAAGTGAAGAAAAAGAATACTACGTTCATACACTGTAAAAACTGTGGCGTAATATCTTTGCAAATTTGATGTTAAACAATTCCAAAAGTTAGGAGAAGAAGCATTTTTTTTTCAAGTTAACCCCAATTGAAGCTTTCATATATAATTTAAAGGGTGTATAAAAGACTTAAACATTGAAAAAGCAAAAAGTTAATACCAAAATCACTTCCTTTACATTGTATTTTAAATAATTTTACTTCCGAAAACTCCAACGTTGGCTCTTTTTGATTTCGCCTGTTGTTAACAATCAATAACAAATTGGCGAGTGTTCACGGCAGTTTCGAATATAGGGAGTAGCCCAATCCGGGAAATATGGTCCAAACAGTTTGGTCAGGTGAACACGCCATACCAAAGGAAATAATTGTACACAAGTTTGGACCCCTTAATATTAATCTTATTTTCTGTGTATTTCGCTTTATCTAGAGAACTCTTTGAGTGAATTGAAATATTTTGGCATATAATTATAAAATTCGTTCATTCGAAGATAATAACATGCAGAAAATAAATTTTAGTAAATATTTCTTATTTTTTATTATTTTTTTAAGAATGATGAAAAATTTTGAATTGTAAGTTATAAAATTTCTATCATCATTTTAAATAATGTAATTTTATACAGCAGAATACACAATTTGAGCAAAATCGTTCAGACAGAGAAATCGAATTTCAGGAAAGTTATAGATAAGTGTTTATTGCAAAAAAATTTAAAATTTCAATAGAAATTTCAGATTTCAGAAATTCAATGGAAATTTCAGTTTTGTATTTTTTTCCATGAATACAAATTGTTCAAATGTGTGCTAATAAATTTTGAAAATCAGAATTTCTAGTAAACCATTGCGATATGAACGGAAAAATAAATACCAAATGAATGGTTTTGGAAACCGTTGAAATTATGTTTTTTTTCTTCTTTTTTTTACCAGAAATGCTTTTACCATACTATACGGTAACATTACCAGAATTTTATTCTTCGTACAGCCTATGAGAAAAAAGTAATTCAAAATATTATTAAAATAAATCGCATTTAAACTTGTTTAAATATAATTATATTCTTAAAAAATGAATTAAAATTAAATTAGAATATTTATCTACAATAAATCTCTCATGTAACTATACTGGCAGGCAACATTTAAGCATTGTGTATAGTGAATATAGTATTATAGTATATTATAGTGAATATAGTATGTAGTATATTATAGTGAATATACTATATAGTTTATATAGTGTGTGAATATAGTATATTTTTTGTCTCAAGAAAAAAGTTTGCGTGAATATTTTGTTTAGGAATTTCTTTAAAGGATGAAACTAAATAATTACATAAAAAAACCATAAAGCTACACTTTTCAATGAATAAGAATAAGCGCAAGTAGCAAATATAGAATTATATTTAAAGGTTTTTACGTGCTTTAAAAATTTAGTACAATTTTTAATAGTTACAAACTATTATTAATCATTATTTAAGCCAAGTATAACTCACTTTGATATTTTTAATTAAGTAGTTAATTATTTTTCAATTAAATAATTAATTTAAAAGTTTAGCTTTGTCCCTGGTAACAATGAAAATACCAAACAGGAATAGAATTCTAACATCGATTTTTTTTTCATATTCAATGCTGACTTGTAACGTATAAAAAATATCTAATTTAAATTTCTTGTTTTCTAAAAATTTAAAATAAATTTGAAATATTCAGAATAATTTAAGCTAAATTTAAATTATTTTGTTTAATTTCTTTTTTAAATTAAATATTTATTTTTTTGAAGATTAAGTAGTTAGTTTAAAGCATTAGCTTTACCACTAGTAGTAATGAAAACTCTAAACCGGAATAAGCTAAGATTGATTATTTTTTCAGACTCATTCGTGACCAATAAAGTATAAAAAATATTTATTATTAAATTCTTGTTCTGTAAAAATGTAAGATAAGTTTACATAACTTTAGGTTAACTTAAACTAAATCTAAATTGTTTGCTAACTTTTTAAAATTTAAAACGCTAGCCTTATCACTGGTAATAATGATGATTCTCAATAGAAGTGGAAGGCTAACAACTGATAATTTGTTTAATGCTCATTTCTAATAATATATAAAAAAAATAATCAATAAAAATATAAAAAATTAAACATAAAAATAAAATAGAATATATAAAAATGCTATATATTTTTTTATTATTTATTGAAATATATATATAGTATATATTATTTCATTAA
>NC_092205.1:30027553-30069598 GCF_043381705.1 Parasteatoda tepidariorum | reverse complement strand
ACTGCTATCTAATTTAAACCTACATATGTAACTAAATATATAACTTACATAATATGCATATTTATTTAACTTAATATATTGCTACTTTAAATGTATAATCTAAGTTTAGAATTTAATTTTCAGTACAAATCATATGTGTTTAAATGAAATGCTTAAGTCTAAGTTGAGATAAAAACCCGAATACTTATTTTATGCATGGAATATTACATTCTGAAACACAAATCTGTAAGAATTTTTATGCATTGAAAGAAACATTTTACATAGTACAGAAGAGAAGACTCTAAATCTATGCAATTCAAATATACTTTCTTTATAGTTTTCCTTAAATATTATTCAAATAGTATCGTTGGGTGAACAAATTGTTTACATTGAAACGCTGACAAAGAAAAAGTTACTTCTAGTAAAGTAACTTAAAGTAACAAGTTTTAAGAAAAGCAATATTCATCCTTTATTGATATTTGTCATTCTCTCATAAACAAGCCTTTTAGGATAACAAAGTCTAAACAGATTAGTTTTGATTTTTAAATAAAAAATTGCGAGTAATGACATTATAAGAAACATATGTTTCTCAATATTTAAGCAAATTAATTCATTCCAAGTTATAAAAACCGTAAGAAACATGTTTTATTTGAATTCTTTGTTTTTATACAGTTTTAAAAATTACATCTATAGCGTATTTCAAATTGATAACATTATAAGCATATTTATAATCTACATTATGACTAGTACACTAAATTTGAAAATAAGTAATAAGATTTCGGAAAATCCTTGCACTCTCGATTTTAACATGGTTGCTGAAATTTAATGTGACTTGTTGTAATTTCTAACTGTTTTTTTTTATTGACTTCCAGGCTCTGCTCACCTACCTCAGTAGTTGCTACGCATTCATCATTTTTTTCCTCAAAAAATAAATTTAAAAAAGTAATTTTGCACATAAAATGCGCAAATATATTTACATTTTTTAATACATTTTATTTTGTAAATATATAAGTCATAATGAAATGAGTATTTAACTCGAATTTTAAATTAATCAATTATACTTGAATTTATAAGTATATGATATGCATTACAATAAGAAACACTGAAAATACGAATCAATTTTAATTGTCTGTGGAGTGAATGCAATATTGACAATGTCAACCTTCATCTAGGAAAAGACTCCCCGACATAGAAACGAGCCAACATGTCTTACATACTAATGAATTGAAATTGAATAATTGTAGTGGGAGACACTCTACAGGACTCCCCCAACATAATTTATCTATGATAGAATTCGATGAAAGGATAACACTAGTTCGTTCATTGCTGTTTTGTGAGAAGTCGGAAGAACTGTATTAATATCATCTGATCATGAAACCTGTATTAAGCTCATGGTTATGATCACCCCTGTGTTACCATTAGTAGTCGAATGTATACAGTCATACGATGTGTGTGAACAAGACTGAGTAGCAACAGCATGAGGACAATGTAGGAGTCACAAATATCAAGTCAACTGTTCAATGTGAACCTTCTATCGAAGTGGGAGTATTTAAATGAAAGGGGGTGTGTTTGCCGATGTAGGCGCGTTTAGAGAGCTTTCACAGGTCACCAATGCGGGGTGAATGTTATCGACAATGTCAACTTTCATCTATGATAAGGTACTCCGACATAGTAACGAGTTAACGTGTCTTACATACCTATGAATTGGAATTGGATAATTATAGTAGTATACACGCTACTTGCTAAATATATGTAACAATTAATCTACATAATATAATAACAGTTGAACATTGTTATTGGACTTTGAGACTTTATATTAAAAAAAACTAAATATAAATGGTAAGAATTATATCTGACTACAGAAAATCTGTTTTTTAATTATTTTTTTTTTATAATTTATTCTTTCGCACTGTTGACCTAAAGTTAAACTCGGGTTTATGAAAGGAAGAAAGATAGAAAATTTCGGTTCGAAAGATAAATAATAGTTTTTAAATTAATTGTCAAATAGTCAATAATTAAGGGGAAAAAGTGAAAAACAATTTTTTTAAATTAAAAAATTTCAAATTTAAAAATAGAAATGTATACTTGGGACATGAAAAAGATTATTTATTGGAAAATGACCTTTTTGTTAAATGATAAAAAGGGGCATTCTCATTTGATTTGAATCTAATGTTTATTATATTATATTTCTAATTAATTCTATTTGAACTATATTGCATATTTCATTAATTAATACCACTTTTTTGAAAAAATGTTGTATAATATAAAATAAAATAAACAAATATATTGATATTTAAAATCAAAACTATAACAACTAAACTTGTTAAATTCATTTATATGACTGAAATTTATTACCAATCAATTTATAAATTAACAATCAATTTTTAAAATATAGACATTTAGCCCGTTTTCTAGTAAAGGTTTCTGCACAGCATTTTCTACATCTTAATAATGTTTGCAATTTCCAATATTGAGAACTAAAAAATTATAGAAAGTAATAGAACTTTGTAAATGCCTTTTTATGATTATAGAGACCATTAAAAATATTGGCTTTCAATTCAAAGGGAACTATTCAAAAATATCTGCTTGTTAAAAACATCGTAAAAGTTTAGAGCTAAATAAAAAAAAAACAATAGTTTTTGTTATTTGTAGCTATAGTTAACTTTGAAAACAACATTTGATTTCAGGAAAGGTTTTATGTATACTATTTATCATTTGAACTTTTTTTGCAATTTTTTTGAGAGAAAATATAAGGTCTGACCATTATAATTATTACATATATACTGTGTATTAGTTAGAAACTAAGACCATTGGAATAAGACAATTTTTTTAAGTCTAGATTTATTTTAATAAACATTATGGAAATAAGAGTATTTTAAATAAGCTNTATATATATATATATATATATATATATATATATATATATATATATATATATATATATATATATATATATATATATATATATATATATATATATATATATATATATATATATATATATATATATATATATATATATATATATATATATATATATATATATATATATATATATATATATATATATATATATATATATATATATATATATATATATATATATATATATATATATATATATATATATATATATATATATATATATATATATATATATATATATATATATATATATATATATATATATATATATATATATATATATATATATATATATATATATATATATATATATATATATATATATATATATATATATATATATATATATATATATATATATATATATATATATATATATATATATATATATATATATATATATATATATATATATATATATATATATATATATATATATATATATATATATATATATATATATATATATATATATATATATATATATATATATATATATATATATATATATATATATATATATATATATATATATATATAAAAATTGTTTTGTAGTAAATATTTTACTCAACGTATAATATGCTACTAAATATAGTAGCACACACGCAATTATACTCTTAAATAATAAACTATTAAGGTACAAGCGTTATTATAGATTAAAAAATAAGACATCTAAGCTTAAATATTACTATTTTTTTGCCTTTATAGAATTTTATTTACACACTATAGAAATGTTTTTATTAACGCAATAAAAAGAAACTAAACTGCGCGATATATATTTGTTTTACAAATTGTAAAATTAAAATAAGCTTTTCTAATTCACTCGAATATTTATTTTATAGGTATTACTCAATACTAAAGTTCAAACAGAAAAATATTTATCTTTTCAACGTGATATTTATGTTTGATATATTTAGCTTATTGTTTGCGTGCCTAAACACTTTCGATTTAGATAAAACATTTAGGCACGCGACTATCTAAATAAGAGTCATTATTAATTATTTCAAAATAACAAGTAATAAGAGTTACAAAATTACGAAAATATAATAACATCTAAGTAAATGCACAATAATAATTAAATAAAATATCGCTTTGTATAATTAATACATAAATCATTGCATATGATGCAAATAAATATAAAAGATAGAAAATAATGTACTTTTTGATCACTTTAAATAAAAAGCAGCCTTTTTGGATTTTTCTCAGAAGAATGAAATATCGAATACTTCATTGACAACATTACACTTTACAGTACTATTTAAGTTACTTAAAATTGATAGTATCTAGAACGGAAAACTGGAACTGTAATTTTCTCCTATTCAGGTGTCAGTCTACTTTATTGAAAGATACCATCTGCTTGACGCAGGTAAGATATTTAATTTCAGAAGTCATAGAAAAGAAATATTTGAATTTAGCAGACAGTAGAAATATTTTTGCAAAATACATTTTTATTTAAAGACGAAAGGAATTATTATAAATTGAAAACAGCTGTTAGCATTTAACCTTTTCATCTCATATGGCATGATAAAATGTTTCCAACTGGAAATATGAGTCTTAGGAAATATATAACCATTTTAGAGCTTGATAAAATGAATTTTGTTTAAAATTTTAAATAGGTTCTAACCAATTGCAGCTATTTATTGTATAATTCTGGGCAATAATAGGATGAAAATAAAGTCATACAAGTATTTTAATTTTAAAACAAAATGTGACATATATATATTTTTTAATTGTCAAGGGAGTGATCTAAAAATGCGATTTCAAATGGTAAAATACAAAATTTGAGCGAAATCGGTAGAATAGTTCCTGAGAAATCAAATTTTGACGAAGTCGTATTCCTTAAACTCGATTTCTTAGTAATTATTCAGTCGATTTCCTTCAAATTTTATATTTTTCTATTTAAAATTGCATTTTTTAAAATGATGCAAAAAATTTATACTTAACAATTCGAACCTTTTACTACTGTTATTAAATAAAATAATAAAAAGTAATAAATATTTGCTATAAGTTATATTTTACAGGAATTATCTTTGGATAAACGAGTTTTATAATTGCGTGAAAAGATTTTTCTATTTGCTTAAAAAGTTCTTGATTCTGGTGGAATACACAAAAAGCAAAATTAACATTAAGGGGTTCAAACTTAAAACCGGTCTCAAACCAAATTATTATCACCATATTTCTCGGATTGCGGGGGCTACATCCTATATTTTACGGGGTCAAAAATCCGAATCCATTGAAAAAAGTTATGCTCATTCAGAGAAAGTACGTTTTCATGTGTGATTTCGCAACTTAAAATACCATCATCTGAGCAGATTAATTTGCATATTTGAGATCATTCCTTTGAACTATTTAGATTGAGTTCTAAAATGCGAAGATCCGATAATTAAAAAAAAAGTTATGCAAGTTATACAATGTGTTTCGTTTATTAATTTTTCTCACTAGACGTTACCACCATGTAAAAAATTACGGATCAAATTATGATATGAAGTACCGACATGATCCGTAAAATTCATTTTAACCCTAAATCCACTTTCTTTTATAAAATATTATACCGCAATTCATTCAGTAATATATAAATTATAAAATTAGTTAGAGTCATTTAATGATTTTACTGTAATTATTATTGTGAAAATTACGGAATATCAGATTTTTGTAACATGCATTGGTAAGATTGATTTTACAGTAAAAATTATAAATGCCCTGAATACTGGCACTTTTTACCATAATTTGATACGTAAAACTTCACAGTGTTGAGAATGGTACTCCAGAAAAGACCCTGTTTTTTTAATGCATTATTAGGTCTAAATCTGAGAAAATACTAATGCCTTATAAAACAACTTTAATATTTTAATATGAATATTTCTTTCTTTTAATGCAAAAATTTCTTTTTATCTAATAAAATTTAAAAATTTGAAATTTAATCGCAATGCATGGTATTAATCATCAAAAGCTTTACGAAACTAGTTCAGTTTTTTTTCTTTTTGAGACTTGCTTTTTTTATTACTTGGCTCTAATTTTCAAATTATTTTTTTAAAGTCTATCATCATTTGGTTAGAATAAATAAATAAAAAAAATCTTAGGTAGTCTTTGCTCGATGAAATGACTTTCCATGAAGCTTTTAAAGGATTCAGCGCCTCTAATGCTTTTAGATAAATGAGCTGAACGTGAGAAAAAAACAGTAGCTGGAAATTTTATTATATTTTCATTGCGTTCATGAGCTGGGGGACATTAAAGTAATGGTATTTTTTTAATAATAGAAAAAAAATCTATTTCTCCATCAAAACTTTCTAGTTTAAAAGGAAAAAATTGCGTGTTCCTTAAGAAAATTAACACGTTTATAGATTAAAAAAGCATTTAATTTTTAAATAGTATTGATAAATCCTTGGTGTTAACACTAAATATTTTATGAGGAGTAATAATTTGTATTTTTGAAGTTTTCCTCAAAAAAAATCTAAAAACAAACACATTATTAGTATATTTAAAAAGCGCCGGAATTATAAAAAATTCGTCCTCATTAATTTATTTTTAATTACAAACTATGTAATGAATATTTGAAAATTTTAAATAATATATGTTGATAAAGAAACAAAATTAAATGAAAAAAATATTAAAAGTAACAAAAATTTTGAAATGAAAATTATTATTATTGAAAATTATTATTGAAAACAATTAAATCAAAATTATTAAGATGAAAAGAATAATATTACGTTCATACACTGCAAAATATCCTTACAAATTTTATGCTCAACAACCCCAAAAGTTGGGAGAAGAATCATTTTTTTTTCAAGTCAACACCAATTCGAGCTTTCATATATAATTTAAAGGGTGTATAAAAGACTTAAACATTGAAAAAGCAAAAAGTTAGTATCAAAATCACTCCTTTTACATTATACGCTAAATAATTTTACTTTCGAAAACTCCAATGTTGGCGCTTTTTTATTTCGTTTGTGATTGTTAACAATCGATAACGAATTGGCGAGTGTTTGTGGCAGTTTTGAATATAGGGAGTAGCTCAATCCGGGAAATATGGTCCAAATAGTTTGGTCAGGGGAACACGCCATACCAACGGAAATAATTATACTCAAGTTTGGACCCCTTAATGTTAATTTTATTTTTTGTGTATTTCGCTTTACCTCGAGAACTCTTTAAGTAAATTGAAATATTTTTGCATATAATTATAAAATTTGTTCATTCGAAGATAATACCATGCAGAAAACAACTTTTAGTAAATATTTATTATTTTTTATTACTTTTTATTGCTTTTTTTAAGAATGATGAAAAAATTTTGAATTGTAAGTTATAAAATTTCTATCATCATTTTAAATAATGTAATTTTATACAGCAGAATACATAATTTGAGCAAAATCGTTCAGATAGAGTTCAATTTTCAAGAAAGTCAGATAAGTGTTTATTGCAAAGAAATTTAAAATTTCAATAGAAATTTCAGATTTCAGAAATTCAATGGGAATTTCAGTTATGTATTTGTTTTCATAAATACAAATTGTTCATATGCGTGCTAATAAATTTTGAAAATCAGAATTTCTAGTAAATTATTGTGATATGAACGGGAAAAAAATTATCAAATGAATAGTTTTAGAAATAGTTGAAATTATGTTTTTTTTCTTCTTTTTTACCCGAAATGCTTTTACCATACTATACGGTAACATTACCAGAATTTTACTCTCCTTAGAGCCCATGAGAAAAAAGTAATTCAAAATATTATTAAAATAAATAGCATTTAAACTTGTTTAAATATGAGTATATTCTTAAAAAATAAATTAAAATTAAATAGAATATTTATCTACAATAAAACTCTCACGTAACTATACTGGCAGGCAACATTTAAGCATTGTGTATGGTGAATATAGTATATTATAGTGAATATACTATATAATTTATATAGTGTGTGAATACAGTATATTTTTTGTCTCTAGAAAAAAGTTTGCGTGAATATTTTGTTGAGTAATTTCCTTAAAAGATGAAACTAATTTAAAAGTTTAGCTTTGTCCCTGGTAACAATGAAAATGCCAAACAGGAATAGAATTCTAACATCGTTTTTTTTTCATATTCATTGCTGACTAGTAACGCATAAAAAATTTCTTGTTTCCTAAAAATTTAAAATAAATTTACAAACTTCAGAATAATTTAAGCTGAATTTAAGTTATTTTGTTTAATTTCTTTTTTTAAATTTAGTATTTATTTTCTTGAAAATTAAGTAGTTAATTAAAAACGTTAGCTTTACCACTACTAATATGAAAACTCTAAACCGGAATAAGCTGACATTGATTATTTTTTCAGACTCATTCGTCACCAATTTAGTACAAAAAATATCTGTTATAAAATTCTTGTACTGTAAAAATGTAAGATAAGTTTACATAACTTTTGGTTAACTTAAACTAAATCTAAATGCTTTTCTAACTTTTTAAAATTTAAAATGCTAGCTTAATCACTGGTAATAATGATAATTCTCAATAGAAATAGAAGGCTAACTACTGATAATTTGTTTAATGCTCATTTATAATAATATATGAAAAAATAATCAGTAAAAATATAAAAAATTAAACATAAAAATAAAATAGAATATATAAAAAATTTTTATATATATATTTATTTTTTATTGAAATATATATAGTATATATTATTTCATTAAAATGTGAAAAAATGTTTAATATGAATTTTTTGTTGAGTAAAAGTATTAAATAGATTTACATAGCGTTAAATAAATTTAAAGTAAATTTAAGTCATATCATAAATTTTTTCTCTTAAATTAAGAAGTTAATTCTTAGTTAAATAAATGTACATATTTTGCAAGAATCTAAATTAATTTTAAAACTTAAAACGTTTGTTATTACATATGAACATTTATAAAATGTACTTACTTTTATCATGTGGATAGGGATCGGAGAGAAAATTCAAATAGCAGTCAGCTTCTTGCATTGAAATGTCTTCATAATTGTTAGCAAAATTCGTTACATTTCCATCATTTTTCACATTATCAGTTTCTTGTAACATATTGATTCCTTAATCTTCTATAACGACACTCAAAACAATCGCTGTGAAACTCAGAAAATTGCACAAGTTTCAATTTTAATGAACTAAGTTTTAAACTTAATATAAGATTTCAGATCTTCCACCACGTATTGATTTCTTTCTGCGAAAACTTCTTTTTCAAACGTCTTTAAGCAGCAAATAATTTCGCTATTATATGCACACATATTAACATGCTTTAGTACGCTTTAACTACACTCAACTATTTTCTAGACACAGTTCTTGGATTAGTTACTAACTAAACATTACATCAGAAAATGAATATAATTGATACAATTCGCAAAAAAAAATTTGATAAATGAGATCTTTTCAATAAAGTCACATGTCTATTTTCCTAGCATTATTTCCTAGTAAATTATTTTCAATGCCAATAGAAGCGAAAATAATTCCAAACGTTTATTCCATCATCATGTATGTTCCATAAAAATATTTTCACTTCAAAATGATATAGAATCATGTATGAGCTGTAATATTATTCGCTTAAACATACATTTATAGGATTAGTTACTTTGAAAAATTATATCACTTTCTGTAGTAAATGTAGTATTAGTGATAATTACAAGGAAAATTCTCAATTATAGTTCCTCTATGCTTATAAATAATTCAGGTAACATACAAATTCAGATCTTTTTTATTTATAACTCCGAATTGAAAAGTTTTATAGACCATTAATGAGTTTCAAGTACAGTTTTTAGACTTTATTTACAAACTGATTTTTTATTGATTTAAAAAATAAAAAAAAATGATAGAATTCTTAAGATTTTTCGTGTCATTTTTTGGAAATATTCCTTTTATATTCAATGTTCGAAAAGTCTTCAACACTCAATTTTAGTGTAGTACTTGTATGTGCACTTTTTTCTTTACTGAAATGTCTCTAATGTTTGGATATTTCCTTAAAGATAAAGTTTGAAGAAAGCTTCTGAAACAAATGTGTCGAAAATGGAAACTTGGAGGTTCCTTGAAGAAATTCTGTTGAATGATCTGAAATAAAAAATTTTCAAAGTTAAAACATATTTCAGAAAAGCTATAAAATTTAATATATATATATATATATATATATATATATACTGCATTATAAAAATAATTATGTAAATAGCATACAAATAATAATTCTGAATAATTTTTATGTAAAAAAATATTCAGTTAGTTTTAAAACCTAGATTTATTTAATGTTTAACAACAAGTTTCTTTTTTATTGTAGATGTCTGTAATGTTACTGAAAATGTCATTAATATCAGAATTATTTTGAAAAATAAAATAATTTTATTACAATAGTCTTATTACCTTGATTTATTTAATAACATGTTTCTATTTTTATAATAGATATCTTTTATTATACAAAAATATCTAAATATGGTAAAGTAGGGGATTTAGTGTATTGTGAATATTGTAACAAATATGCTGTTAAATTATGATTAAACAAATATGTTATTGCAACAAATTCCCGTGTAGTAAAGTGACTGATGCACGTTAAATCTGTCGAGTTGCAAATGTCCTCCATGTACCCATAACAAATCAATACCTCTGGGGGTCTTGGATTGGCGATCGATCGGTCTCTGATTCAGGACAAAATTACGATCTGTGGATGAATGAATGGATGTATGAATGGGTCTGCGCTATAAACGGGGGCGACGTATGGTGTGGCAGAAGTCGAATTCTTGTTCATAGATGGCGTTACTGAAAAATAAGAAACGCACACTCTGCCTTAAATTTGCTCGGTTTCACCCACTAGGTTTGCCCGTGTGGCAAGTGGCATTGGAAACAGCAACAACATTTAGTATGATTTCATATGTATACTACAATGCATAGCTAAAGTTTCCGAATTGTTTTGCTATTTCGAATGATAGTATGGTTTTTTTTTCTTGTACCGCGTAGTTTTGTATCTGCAAATAATCATGTTATGCAACTCAAATATTTCTACTATTACATGCTCAACGATATTTTGTGTTATTGTTTTAATTATTTTTCTGAAATTTACAAATTTTTGAGTTGCTGACTTATAGAACTAAGTGTTTTTTCTTTCTTTTTTTAAACCATATCAAGATAAGATAAATCATAGCAAGCTAGTTGTTTCGAATTTATTAAAGTTAATAATTTTTGTAAGAAATGAAGTTTTGGCATGGAATATTTGACAAAAAGTTTATTACTCGAAAAAATTTAAATGTCCAAAACGTAAGCAAACAGTGGACCTTAAGAAATAGATTTCATTTTTGCATTACGAAAACCTCTTATTCTGTGTATCAGCTGTACATAGAATTGTACTAAATTTCAGTCTCATGTAAAATATAAAAAATTTATTATGGCATTAGCTGCATTCTT
The DNA here is from genome assembly GCF_043381705.1 of Parasteatoda tepidariorum. Lineage (NCBI taxonomy): Eukaryota > Metazoa > Arthropoda > Arachnida > Araneae > Theridiidae > Parasteatoda > Parasteatoda tepidariorum. Next base: position 30,058,327 of record NC_092205.1, on the reverse strand, counting down.
TTTTAAATTCATATAATTAAAATCACACATTTCTCGCTTCAATTTCAATAATTTAAGTGTGTTTATATTGACACAAATACAATTAAAAACACATATTTTCTATATAAATAGGGGAAAAAAAATATTTCTTTTAAATATTTTTTATATTTTTTTCTTTTTTGCGCAATGCTGACTAACGAAGCATTTTATGATGGAAATACAACTGCAGGCGTAAAAAAATATTTATCCGTCTCAGTAGCGTTATTTCAGACCATTTGTGCGTTAAATTGGATAATTCTTTGCGAATTTCACTCCTTTAACTTGCAATCGTAGACAGAAAACTTTGAATAGTTATTTTAAAAAAACACGGTATTAACAGTTTCTCACTATTTTCTAAACATTTTTGTTATATGTCATAATAAACACTTAAACATTTAATAAACACTTTTTACTACATTCATCATTCCAGAAGAAATCAAAATTTCAAACTGTCAAAAAGTTCAAAATGTTTATTTCACCTCCTCTGTTTATTAAATAAATATTTGACAAATATTTTTGATTAATTACTATGGATCATTTAATCTATATTTCGTTCTTTACTCTCTCGTAAAGTCAGTTTACAAAAATAAAATAATAATTCTAAAATGTGTCAAAAAAAAATCTTCTATTTTAAATAGCTTTTTTTCAAAAATTTTTAAGCAAAACTGCAAATGTCGAAGAAAATAATGCTTAAATTTAATAATATAATTGCAATGTTTCCAATAACAAGCAATTAATAAAAGAAGACTATTTTTTCATGGAAGATTTAATAAGCTTTACATCGTTTAAATGCAAATTACCACTTTATCAAAATGTATTATCAAACATCTTTTACTGAAATTGAACCAATATAATAAATTTTAGATGCGTAAAAAATACAGGTGGGAATTCATTTTTTCATTTAAAAGAAATCGACTTTTTATGCTGTTCTCAAGCGTACATTTTGAAATCTACATTCCTTCATTTGAAAAGCGTTGACATCTCAATACTTGTCAGGAACACATGTCTGTTCTTTTGTATTTAAGACAGAACGATAAGGAGATCTTCCTATGTCACCTTCAAAACATCTCGGGAAAAAGAAGACAAAATAAAAATATTTACTTTGTAGCTCGTGTTTAACTTTCATGAACTATATTAAAATTGTATGTTTGAATTATTGATGATAATTCTTTGAAACTGTGGATTGAACATTTGATAATACTTCAAAAAGACATTAGTTTGAGAAGTTCAAATAAAAAGACTTTAAATATAAAGAAATATATGAAATTTATGTTGGTTATTTGAAACTTTAGTATGCATTTCGCTTATATGTTTGCTTATATATTTAGCATGCATTTTGCTTATATGTTTAGTATGCATTTAGCTTATATTTCGTTAAAGTTCGAAAGCCATTAATATGTATATTACCTAGATGTTCTGCATATGAACTAGAGTAATCCAGTAAAGTGCGAAATTCAAAATCTTAAATTCACTTATGTAATATAAGCGTTAATGGTTTCCGTATCGTTAAAGTTCATAGTTGGTTTGCTTCTCTCATTCTATTAACTGATTTTTTGATTACTTGAATAATTGATTCTCAACCTTTTTAACGTTGCCGCCCCTTTAAAGAGCAAAAAAAAATATTATACGCACCCTTTGCAAAAATCCAGTTATTCAGAGCATGGAGATGGATGGGATGCTGAATTATAAGAGGCAAAATTTCTAAGCAATTTTCTTGCAAGTTAAATTTATTTGGTTTTTTTAAAAAATTAATGTGTACGTTAATTCGATACTTTTCTCCCGGAAGGTAATCGCAGTCTTTTTGTTACATTTAAAATAAATAGGGAAATGAAAATATATACAAATAAAAAAACCTATGCTTATTCTAAATTGGATAATTAAAAAACACGCAAAGATATTTTTTATACTAAAAAGTAGTATCAGCGAAACAATCAAGTAGCTGTGTAAGTGCGATGATTGTGCTTGATGGTTTAGTGCCAGATTCATAACGTTTGATTCAATGAGGTGAAGACGTATGTCCTCTTGCAGCACGATGTGGAGTCGATTTCACTTTTTTGTGACTAAATCCATCGCGGCACTTAATCTTAGTTAGACAAGGTAGAAGGAAGGGGTGGTAATTAAAAATTTTTCGATGATAGTCCACAGTCTTGGGTAGTGGCGACTGATGTTACCTTGAAGTCAAAATTCTGTGAGACTCTCACCATTTTGGAAGCTAGCTTTCAAAGTTTAATTAGTTGAAAAATCGATCGATTCCGGCTGAAAATGAACCTCTTCTCTTTCAATATTCGCAAGAGGGGCTCATTACCCATTGATAACTTCCAGAAAGCAAACATCCTTAAAACTGTCAGAAAAGTCCATGTGCAAAGACTCGAGATGTTGACAATATTATTGTGTATCAGCTGAAATAATTTTATCATTCTTTTTAAGCTCCAATAAAATTGAAAATTAACTGAACTCATTCCTACCAAAATTCTGCTTCCACAAAATGGGTTTCTTTAGAAAGGCAGAAATAACTGATTTTGTAGTGATCAAATTCAACTTGTCGCCTTGAAGTTTTAAATGAATGCCATTAAATTTTGCAAATAAATCCATCATGCATGCAACGTGTATCTTAAATTCTAGAAACCAGTCTTTTAGAGTTACATCTCTGTCTTCGAGAAACTCAAGCACAGGGTCGAAAAGATTCCTAAACATATTGAGACAGGAGCCATTGGAAAGCCAGTAAATCTGAGTGTGTACCAGCAAGTGATTGAATTCTTCATCATTTTTCTTACACAACTGTCTGAATAATCAATCGTTGAGAGCATTACTGTGAATTTTGTTCACCTCAGATGTGACATACTGCACTGACTAATGCAAACGGTCGCTGTGAATTTTTCCAACAAAATATTGTCTTTAAATCACACAAAGATCAGCTAAAATATCTGGTACTTCCCCCTTCAAAAGAATGAACACACGATGTCGACCCACCATTTCAGGAACTCCATCAATGGCAATGACGCAATATTCGCAAAAGGAAGGTTTTTGACTTTAAAATAATATTTGACAGTATTAAAAATAGATTCACCTCTGGTATGTTCAATCAGGTTTCTTGCAAAAAGCATCTCTTGAATAATCTTTTCTTCCTTAAAAAACCGGACGTACGCTAACAGAAAAGCCTCATTACTTTGCATTGTTGACTCATCAGCTTGAACAGAAAATTCGTTGAATATCAAAAGTTTGCAAAAGGAAACTTCAACGTCTTCTGTCATTTCATTAATTCGTCATCGCACTGTATTGTTGATTTACGTTACTAATTGTTGCTTAGGATATTTTTCATTACATTGGATGCGACAAGATGGTGTATCATTCTACTAATCAATCATTAGACTTGCGTAAGTAGAATGATTCGAATCATTCTACTTACATATATAACATTCTACACATATAATGTAGAATGTTAGTTGAATAAGTATTCTGTTCTATAAGTGTTGTTCAGTATAATCCCATATTTTGTTAATTCTTGAAATTGAAACGATACAATTATTTGTGTTAAAACTACTTCTAATCATGTTATAAGAAATAACATAGGAAGTAAATCATATTTACTAGATGAATAAGGAATCAAATACAACTAATTATGTTATCAAATGTGTCAAATGAAAACGCACAGTAAAATAAAAAAGTTTTTAATTTTAATAGAAAAAAACTTCGGTCTCAAATAAACTATTTTTCAATTAATAGTTTTGTCTCATAAAAATGACAATTTGGTTACAAAAGGAAGCAAAAGTTTGATTTAAGCTGTGAATATAGTATTGGTTTTTTCTCTGTTATATGTTTTTACTTACTTGGATCAGTTATTTAGTGTTTTTCTTTTGGACATTTCGAAACAAAAACGTAATTTATTCCAGTAGCGAATTTCAGACAATTCAGATATTGCTCTCTAAATTATAGTTACCTAGGATCTATCATAAAGGAGTAAAATAAAGATAATTTGAAAATTCTACAGTATAAATCGTAGTAAGTGCCACAAACTAAGTATAAAGAAGTCAAAATAAGTATAACAGAGGCTTAAAACTTTTATTCATGCTTTTTAGGCATAAGCAGCGTAATTAGGCATAAGCAGAATAATCAAAATAATTGCAGTCTAATGTCAATAATAAATTTGAAATAAAGATTAAAAAATGAAACTATTGATTAATGATGAAAGTATGTACTTAATACAGTTCAAAATATATCGGCTTTGAAAACATTGCAACAGAGTACATTGTCGATTTCTATCAAAACAAAATTAAAATAATGCTTAAAAACCATTAAACAAAATGGCTAATGTTTAGCAAACAATTTTAGTAATTAAAAATTACAGTAATTTACAAAAATACTGAAATTCAAAAACAGTTTGTTTTAGCAAACTTTAACTTAAAATGAAACCAGGTTTAATTAAATACCAGCTTTTAATCCAACATAAATTCCAAAAAATTTTCAGAGAAAAATGAATCTATTTAGATTTCTAGTCTGAATGCTTTCATTTGGCTTTACTTCGTTGAGAAGAGTAAATCAGTTTACGTTCGCAATTTCTCTTTCTCTTGATTGTATTTACGTCAAACCATATATTTTCTCACTTCGTCAACCTAAAACGGAAAATTAAGCTTCCCTTTTTCGGAAGGCAATTTTAAATTAGATTCCTGTTCTATTTTAACGCCATTTTGGGAGTAATTTAAGGAAGGAGTAAAAGCAAATGGTTTTTTTTTCTTTCCTTTTATCTCCACAACAAACATCTTTTTGACGAATCAATTTTCTTTTATAGACTTTACATCAATCATTCTGAAGGAAAAAGTTATGAAATGGAAAATGGGAAGCTTTGAAAGATATAGTTTTGCATTTACTGGAAATAGAAGTGCAATTTTACAGACTTGATATTTAAGTATGGTTTTGTAAGTATTCCTACTATACGTATGTATAAAAAAGAAACGATCACACAAATGTTATTTTTTATCTTTCCAAATGCAAATACTATTTCGAACTGTATTTTTCTATTTTGTATTCTATTTATCCAAAGAGAAATTTTTTTATGCTTATTTAGAATTTTCATTTCGGGAGTAGGTTTTTTATCACTTATTTGACTTCATCCATTTCTTTTAAATAAACAAATAAATAAAACGAAGTAAAAATAAAAATAGTTAGTTACTCTTGAAATAATATTGTATATTTAAAATGTCCAGCCGCTTAGACTCAACTAATTTTTTTTAAACAATTAAATCCATCTTTCATTCTCATCAGACAAACTCTTTCAATCATTTTCACTCTTAGCAAACAAACTCCTCAGTTAGAATGCAGAGGATGAATAAGTAATAAAGTTTAAATAACTGAAAAAGTCTAAATAATTTTAAAAATTTCAAATAACTTTTTTCGTGAAACAGCTGGTTTTCCATAAAGTGCAAAAATTTAATAAAATGCTTTGTTTAGAAGAAAAAAATATTTTTGTAAAAAAAAAAATATGTTTGAAAAATAAGTATAAGCATTCGCATACGTTTGCAAACAAAGATTTTCAAAATATCCACCGCGGATATCGAAGTATCTATAAAGTTTCTTAAACAAACCCTTATTTTTATATTTGCTTTTATTATTCACGAAATAAGCAGTGAAATGATCAGAAATATTTTGGCTACATGGGATCCCATGGCTTATAACGGTAACCAAAAAAGTTACATAATATTAATTTCCCTCAAAGAAATAAAAAGACAATCTATGAAATTGGAAATACAATTACAGCGTAGATCTACATTTAAAGATTTATAATTTAGGCCTTCTGGTGATCATTACTTGGTTATAAAGTATTGAGTTCTAATTGCCAGTTTTTCTCTAGATCGAGTCGACCGACGTAATAACTAAATATGTTTTAACTGATTGTAGACGATTCGAACATTTGAGAAAGAAATTATTTGCAGTTTTTATCTTGATCTCGAATCCTGGCTCGCAAATCTTTTTCGTCATAATCGCATAAAATATCTTCAAACAATAGGACATAATTAAACCAATTGATTGATGCAGTGTATTCATTTTTGGCTTTTGTGCTAATAAACTTTTTCCCACCATACCAACGAGTACGTGATTGTAGTTCGTTGCAATCTGCCATGGAGCCTGATCTTCTCCAACATTTACGCCATGGTTGGCAATATTAAAATCACTTACATATAAAAGTTTTAGCATGCATGTTTCCAATAAAGGTTTTTTCCCTTTGCACTGGATGTGACAACATTTATTTCTGCCACTTTTTTCTGATGCTATATGGGTCTTAGGAAATACATTTTTTGAGTATTTTTAAGTTTGCATTCCCGGCAAGGTATTAGTGGGACACTTGTGATGTATAAAAATAATTATATTTAACAGAATTAAAACATAATTGGAATTTGGAATAATACTCAATTGGAATGTTTTATATTATATGAAATTATTTTTAGCATTTAAATATGTTACACAAATTTTTTTTTAAAAATTTTTGCAATAAAAAATTTGAATAAGTTCCAATTAATTTAATCCAATTTAATTAAATTTTCTCTAAAATAATATTTTAACTCATATGAATAATAATATTGTAACTCATAATATTTTAACTCATTGTGACTAACAAATATAAAATAAATCTTTTATTCGCTGTATTTAATTTTATTTTAAACTTCATTTTCCTTCCTTAGCAGGCTTATTTTAACCCACCATAATGAAAGTAAATACTTATTTTATTCTTCAATATTGATACTGAACAAGTTTTTCATTTTCTACCATTATGTAAGTAGTTAGTGAAATTAAAGTCTCAAGGTTTTAAATAACTGTAATACTTACTGTGATCATTTCCAACTTGCTTCCTTAAGCAACCGTTTTGTACAAAGGATTTAGGATTATAGTTAACACTTTGATTTTGGTAGATGTTTCAATTTTCAATTTCTTAGCATATGATTTATTCCTTCACGAAGTTAGAAATTCAGATTTATTTTTCTCTATTATATTACATTATCGCATCTATTGTAGAATCGCATTAATTATATTTACTCTGAGAAAAAATTATGGTCATGACTACCAGAATACTGTCATACCAGAATATGGCCATAACTACCATCTTTCTTTCTAAGAGAACACCAAAAAGCTTGGTAATATTTTCCACAATGTTTTGGTATTAATTTTGGTAAAAATTAACAATCGAATATATTCTTATAATACATGATAAATAATAGTAAATATGATATAATTTGATAATTTTGTCAATATACCTTAGAACATGGCATAAGAACCATTTATTTTATAAAATTTACTTTTCAATTTTGAATTTTTCACTAAATGCGTGAAAAATAAGAACTATAATTTTGGAAGCCAGAATTTCTGGTAAACCATTAGCATAAGAGCAGAAAAATTACCTTATGAAGGTTTAAATACTGTACATTTTAAATTTAAAAACTATAATTACGTTTTTTTATGGGTCATGTCATTACTATACAATACATTATTTTTACCAAATTTTTTCCTTCGTCGTGTACGTTTAAGCATGTAAATATTGATGTAAGCAAACAAAATAAAATAAATAAATATTTATATATATACAAAAATATACAAAATACATATATATACATATATAAATATACATATATATATATACATATATATATACATATTTATATATATACAAATGTATACAAAAATTAATGATTTATGTTCTTTTTTTGAGAAATATTAAGTTATTAACCTCCAACTATGTAACTATGTAAACCCACTTATCTATTCAATATTTGGCAAAGTAATCATATTTGAACCATAAAAATATCAGTCTTGAATGTTTCCTTATTTTTTATAAATTCTATGCTATGACATACGAAAATCAGGCGCAATTAAAGCAAATTTGGTAAGATCAATATTTACACAGCTGTTAAGCTTAGATTATATCACTGCGCTTTTTCTTTATTCAGTAATTGGTGAGACCGTATTTTGTTAATTTACCTGCATTTAGAATTGGTAGATGAAGGAAAATGCAGCTGTGTGGTTGTCAATTATGTAATTTCTGTTTTCAAAAATTCAATGCGTTGAGAGAAAATGATTATTCAGAGAAGGTACGTTTTTGCTTCTGATTCCATATAATCAGCACAAATTAATTTACGCACTTAATGTTAGCCTCTTGCTTCTTCGTGGTCCAGTTCTAGTATGCAAAAAATACGTTCATTAGATCAAAAATTATTAAGTAATATATCTTTGTATGCATGTATATTGTGTACATTAGGAATTCTCTAGTCCAGCGTTTCCCAATTTTTTTCGGCTATGCAGCCATGTTTTGGTGGAGCTCAAGAATTACATATATAAAAAAGTGAATAATAATTTAAGACTGTTAATTTGCTAAAAATTATTCATTATTATAAAAATATTTAAGGTGAAGATTGAAATATTTTATAATTATAATTATAATAGTACATCGGTTCTTGGTGCATGCATATGAGGCTAAACATTAAGGAAATTAATTGATTTAATTATGGCTTTCAAAAAAATAATTCTTATTTACGTTGATAATAGTTATCAGAGAAAATTAAACCTTTATTTTTAAATTTTGTTATTTTCTTTTTAATTTAAAAGTTCGATGAGAAATACAAATGGTAATTTTTATAAATGCATATCCTTTTTTTATAATTTAACATAATGTTGTAAAAAAAATATTTTTTAATAAGATTTTCCTATTTTTCAGGGGCGTTTACGTAAATAATTTCACATAAATAGCGTAAATATTAAATAGATTATTGAAAATTGATAGAATATAAGCATAATTATTACTGGTTGAAAAGAAATTAAACTCTCAGAACACCTGTAATCCTGCCATGAATCCTAGGGTTCCACAAAACAACTTTAAGGACTGCACTAGGTAGTTATATTTTAAAAACAAAAATTCCTTGCTCCAATAAGTGAATATTTTACATTTTTGTAGGATGCTATAAGAGTGCTTGAAAATGTGGAATGTTATTTGAACTATTTAAAGAATAAACTGTTGTAAAATGACTCGCACGCGAATGTATTTAAGATGTAAACTTTCATATTTTTCTGAACATAGTTAATTGTTGTTTTTTTTAGGATTGAAAAGCTATCATACAAATAATTACAGATTTATGTAATAATCGAAATCGATATTCCCGTTTATAAAGATATGAAAACGCATAGGAAAAATTACTGTAAAAGTAAAAAGGAATCCCAAATTTAATCTTAATAATAATTTTTCTAACTATCTTAAACCTTCTTTCTTACAATAGCAAGATTCCTTTAAAGTAAAATAAAAAGCAGAATATTTATCTCAGAAGAAAGTAGATTTTTTGTGATCCTTTTTTACTAATGGGTTTTGAAAAATTGCGATCATTTTACTCGAAACGCCTTTTTAATTAAAATCAGACCATCCACTAAAAAGATGCATCTTTTATCATATTCTTACATCATTTTCGAATTTAATTAAAAGCACGTGCACGGAAAATGCCGTAAGATAAGCATGTGGGATGATTAAAAAAAATGACTCCTCTTGAAACTTAGCGTGAATATTTCGAGGATTTTTGCTTCCAAAAAAATTCTTAACTAAGCAAAATAAATATTCATGAACTGTTCATTCAGAAAGAAAGTCTAAAATGAACAGCGTATAATCTCATGAGAGTTAAAAAGAGTTTTTAAAACAATGTCAAGGAACCTAATGACTGAATTTGCATAATTTTAATAAAAAATATAGCAGTGCGAAAATAATGAATAAAATTCTAGCCTGATGAATTTTTAATGAACTGTAAATGAAGATAGTTGTAGCTTCGGAATCTAATTAAATTTCGTGAATAAACTAATTAAAACTAATTAATACACGTAATTATTTAAATTATTAAAATTGTCATTGTATTCTATCTGATTGTTCAAGTTTAAAATTACTCAAATATATTAAAATACAGTCAGTAATTTAGAAGGACAGCTAATTTCAATTAATAACACTTGTGTTAATCTTCACTAGTTTAGTTTCAAATAAATGAATGTTCTGAAAAAAGAATATTTCGAATATATATATAATTGATTATATAAAGGAATAATTTTGAATACATTTCATACATTCATTATTGCTTTCGTAGGTTTGTTCATTTTGTCCAGACTGAATTACTTTGAGAGTCAGTACACCGATCAGAAGATGAGGCTGTGATGATGAAGGAAAAAATTTAACAACCAACATGTTATTTTAAATTGCGTTGAGAAATATTATTTATTGATAGCAGTTTCAGAGAAATTCATGTAGTCATGCATAAACATAAATTCTTCACCTAACAGCTGTTCAAATAAGTGTTTGAAATTTCTTTTGTGCTTTTCTGCACATTTGTAACAGCAAGATATATTGACATTGGAAAGTAGAATCTATGAAGCTGAGCACCATCCATGCATTCGCAGTTTTTGATTTTTTTACAGTCATACTATCCACCTAAGTCTGGTCAGAAATTTTGACAGATCAGAGTTGAATGCAATATTGAATGCAAAGTTCAATGTTGACTGGCTTGTACTGGCATTGCATCAGAAAGGTTTTGGGTTCGAATCCCGGGCTAGGCAAGGATGTCCTTCAATTCTCTGTACTATCTGTCCTTACTGTGGGAGCAACGCTGGCCCACCTAATATGGTGCTCATGAAAAAGTGGTCAACAGGCAGTGGTCTGCCCATTAGATGCCTGTATGAAGAGAGGTCATTCTCCAAGTGGACATTGGAAAAGTAAGTTGAGTGCAATTGAATCTCTGCCACAAACTATGAAGACATCTAGTAGATTGGGCAGGTGGGAGATCACTGGAGATGTCACTCGATGAACTCTTGGAATGACGCCTCATCAAAGCATTTATAAAATGGGCAGGTGGGAGATCACTGGGGAGGTCACTCGATGAACTCTTGGAATGACGCCTCATCAAAGCATTTATAAAATGAGGATGGAGAGAGAGAGAGATAGTACCTTTCGGTTCAATCAATATGGTTCTATAGATGGTGATTTCTATAAGATATTTATTGAAATTGAAAATCAAACTTTTAATATTTTGAAAACTTTTGTGAAGCAAAAACGTTTCCCTCAAAAATTTAGTTTTACAGGTCAGATTTTGTTTTTCATATACTATATCCTAGCATGCTAAACCTATACTATACTTAACCTATGCAAAGACGGACCATTAACTGTTTTCAATTTTTTTTCGGCTGTAGAATGCTTAATATTCGACTTTCTTATAGAGGAACCCTGAGTTTTAATTATTCAGTCTTATTAGCAGTTATGAACATATTAAATAATTATTTTGAAAATCACAAGGTCGCATATCTGGAGTGGCATCTTCTTGAGTTATAAATTTTAAGTTTAATTCATGCATAAACTGAATATGAAAGAGCTGAAACAAGGTTTTTCTTAAAAGATAAATGAAAAAGGAAGGAAATAAACTTTGAAAAATGGTTATAAGAGAAACATACACCCAAATTGTTGAATTTGGTTATTTTTATTCGATGTAAAATATTATTGGAGTGTTTTATCAAGCCATATGTCCTTTGCGTAATTTATTTGTTATATAGTTATTAGAAAAAAAAATATTGCTTTAAAAACTCATTCCTTATAAATATTTCAATTAAATAATTTCATAAAAGTAACGGAAATGTTAAATGATGAATTATTAACCAGGTGTAAATAAGTGACAGGCTTCAAAGCTCATCACTGATTAAATTTTTTAATAACTATCTGAATACCTGCACTCTCTGAACTCTCTGAAATTTCTGGGGAAAATGGTTAAATAGCAATTTATTTAATTGTTATTTTACCATATTCAAACAAAACAGACAAATAATCGTGAATAAGATGATGTTAAGAGTGTTAATTGTGAAAAAATCTGTTTATTACTGCTTTCAACTAATGCGGTTAAACAGCAAGAACTTTATCTCACCAACTAGGCCCATCTAATGAAGCCATTTAGTTTCTTGCAGCTGGGCACATATCATAGCCGAGAGCGCTAATCTTTCAATCTCATGACCTACAGAACAGGACTTTACTTCATAAAATTTAGATTCTGCAGAGAAAGTGCTGGCAATTTTGACAGAAATTTGAAACTGGGTTTTTTATAGTGAGAAAAGTATTTAATCAGATGAAGGAGCCTTGTCTCATTAAAAAAAGAACTATAATGCTTCACTAACATCAATACCATTAACTATAAACTTTCTACTTTATTTTAAATGCTAAACCGTCTTATAAAAAATGTTCTCTGCTTAAAACTAAGTGTTCTTTCCAAGAATTTAGTAATTTAGTACTTTCTTTAAAGCTCTCTAGCATCTAGAAAATAAAAGTTTTTTTTTCTTTTCAAGTTTGAAGCAACTATTTTAAAACTTTAAATTGAGTGGAAAACAGTGTTTGTAAGTGAAATTTTCTGACGTCTTATTTTTCATTTCTTTAAAACCAATAAAATGAATCGAATAACTTCACAGAGAAATGTAGGATTATTTTCATATTTATTTTTTTAGTTGAATCCATTCAAATTCGATTCCTGGCTTTTTAACTACAAATTAAACATAGATTTTAATTACTTATTTGCCTTCATTTGTCAATATTAATAAAATATATTCTGACTTACTGTAATAATTTAGATGAAACCTTTATTTATTAAAAAAAACATTTTCTGTTAACTTAAATATATACAGGTTTTACATTATTTTTAAAAGACATTTCTACCAGCCATATTCCTGAATAAAATGACCTTAAATCTTTTATATTTCTACAAAAGTTTTAACTAGCGTCCCTTTTCATTATTTTTATATAATGTTTTTGTTTAAATTTTTCTTACTGTATATTTTTATTTATTTAGTAAATTACCTTAAATGTAAGCAAAAAGTACATAGTTTAAGACCATGGCAACTATTATAGTTAAAGATTGCAGTTTTTGGCATTGCTATAGATCTGGAAACTGAACCGATTCTCTAGTTAATAATTTATAAATTGTATCTGCTCATAGTTAAAAACATAATTTAGTTATTTTGATAGCTTCTCGTAGTATTTTTGAACTACATTTTTGTCAGCTAATTTTTTTTTTATAAGAATAGAGGCCCAGAACTATAAGTGTTTGGAAAAATTTATGTGTTAAGCCAATCAAAACCGAGAGACGTGCTTCAATAAGTAATTAATTAAGGATCTATTTATATTATTCGATAAAAAAAAACTTATATAATGCCCTTTCTCTGAACCTGGATATTATGTTCTTTGCCTTTTCTGGTATACGTCTTTATTGGATCGTTTCTCTTTGTTTCATCAATGATTTTTTTTAATGTCATTCACTGCTAATAAATAAATCATTGTACATTTTTTTAAAAAGAAATAAAAAAAATATTGCCATAGTATAAAAAGACTAATTGTTTTATGATTTAGATTTAAATAAAGCATCGTCCATAGTTTCTTTTTCTTAATGTTCACCTGAAAAGAAATTGCATTTAATTTGTTTTCATACTCTATAAAAAACGTTATCGCAGAAGTGTTTTTCAGCCATTAAAAAAATCTATTATTATAGGCTTCATTTAAAATTCTGTAAGTATTAATAGCATTGCATGGATGATAGTTTTTATGTATATTTATTGTAAATAAATATTTATTAATGGGAAGGAACGAAAGTGAAAGATTATTTTTATATATTTTAAATCTTAAAGAGAAGATAATTAAATACTGGTAAAATGAAAGACTCAACGGAATTTAGTATTTCGCAGCTAAAAAAAGGAATATTAATAACATAATAGGGGGAAATAGAGCACAGTCACAGTATTCTTTAAAATCTTTATTTTTGTGTGCCTTTGATTACTATAAAATCTATTATAAATAAAATTGTTTCAATCTCTGTATATCAGAGATTAAACGAAAAGTAATCGAATTTTAGTAACAAAAAAGCTATCTTAAAATGAAAAGGATTTAGAAGTTTCATTTTTGGTGAAAGGAAATTTCTCTTTCTCAAGATATAAAAACAGAATTTTGTCTGTAAAAAAATACTACCGCGACAGTCATATAGCAAAAAGTATCGGTACTGAAGGTGTCGATACTTTTTACCGTAAATCCCATTTTTACCGAAACCTGTTACGGAATAAAAAAATTGGATATACCGTAATTTTTACTGTAATAATTACCGTAATTTAACTGAATCACCTTAATTAAATATAATATTACTCAAAAAATCATGGTTAAATATTTCACAGTAAAATGAATTTTACGGATTGTACACCCAAAATGCCGGTATTTCAAACCATAATTTGAACCGGAAGTTCTTACAGTGCAGTTATCGGGAAACGTGGAACCGGATATTAAGGGTCTATAAATCTGAGACAAAGGCACAATGCTGATTTTGGAATCAGTGTTGTGTAACCGTTGTATGTAATTTCTAGACAAGTGCTCATCGATGGGCTTTTAACAGCCGCAGATGATGCAACTCCGGTTCTTCAAGAAAACATTCCACTGCCTGTGCTATCAATACTCATATTTGTGCAGTTTTTTTTTTAAATTTCCCCGTGTCTGTTTTCATGAAAGTTTAAAATTGTAAACAAAGAAAAGAATTTCTAATAAGGGAAAACATCACCCGATGACCACTAGGCATCTAGCTTTGCTTAAACAGCTTTATGAATTTCTTATAATTTCATCGGGGGCAATTTGCTGTACAGCTAGGCTTTACTGCATTCACTTGAGACCCTGGCATAATGATGGTAATGTGGTCAGTATTGAGCAATGGTCATAGTTATTCTCAAGAAACCGGCACTCATCAATTTCACCTGGGTGTGATTCAATCCACCGTCGAGGCTCGAACTCTAGACCTTCGCAATGACATTTCAGTTCTTGTGCGATCACAGCTCAAAATTCAACAGGTATTTTATATTTGGAATTAGATTCGGAGCGATTCAAGAGCAATTCATTCCTAAAATTTCTACGAAACTGCATACATGCATTTTTTTCTATTAAAAATACGTGACTCGTAATTTCATATTATTCACATTAAACAAAACTTAGAAAATGAAGTTAAAGCTATTGAAAAATACTCAAATTTTTACTGTATTTATCTAAGTATTATTTGAACTATACATTAAACTAAGCATACATATATGTTAAAGTTATTGTAAAATACTCAAATTTTTAATGAGTAAGTAAGATAACTCTCCAAAATTAATGAAATTGGGTTTAAAATGTTGAATGAATTGGAAATGTATCCCAAAGAGCGATCTTACGAGCTTATTTGAACAATTTATTTTAGATCATTTTCCATAAAAGTTCAATTAAAAACGTAGTAGCTGAGTTATACCGGTAGGAAAAGCATAAACGGTATCTTTAATCAATTTTTTTTTCTTTCAACAATTATAATTTGTTTGAGTTAAATAAATGTCCATACTAAGTATATAGCTTTTTAACCATCATATTAAGTTAATAAAATTTCATGGTTAGTAAGAGTTCAATAGTTTTTGATATGGTAGGAAACTTTCATTATTCCAAGATGGGAAATACTACTTTTATACTATGATGGTTTACCATCAATAGAAGTTTGATTCTTATGAACCAACAATCCATGATGATCCGTGATGGTTCATGACTGTTCAAACTATACATTTCCACATTTCCATGATGGTTTAATGGGAATTCTTAATGGTTCTCAGGAATATACCATCAAAAGATTCTTATTTTATTTTATGTTAGACCATAATCAGTCCGTAATCCAAAGCCTGTCTTAAATATTGACACAATACCCCTACTTGAAATAGTTAAATCTCGTAACTATAGTCATCGCCACTGCTCGAGATGAATGGCGAAGTGAGTTCTTTTCATAGACAGACTATACATGTTTCCTTCTTTCCTAAATAAATGACTCTTTTATTTCAAAACATAATAAATCAAAACCTCCAATTTTAAACTTTAAAATTAAAGAATGTTTCATGATTATTGGATTTTAAGGTGATTAGTAAGTGAATAATAGAGTTATTGTATTGTCTTCATTCTGAAGAACTAAACAGCAATATTGCTGCGTTCAAGTAATATTGTTGAACAGTAAGTAACAATATCATATTCAAGAGAAGTTATACTTATGGAAATTTATTTTAATAATTTATTAATATTCTATACTAGTATTATTTTAATTATTAAAATTTACGTGTTTTGGCACATGCATTTTATAATTCATGAGCTTTTTTCCATAAAAATTTTGAAGTGAAACAGGTTGCGTTAAACGTTTAACGCTACCATGGAGGGGGTATGAAAGAACTGTTGCGTTAAACGTTCAAACTACCATTGATGCAGATTTTGCAAGAAATATTGAAAAAATAGAACTCAAACATTTCGTATCTTACTTTAGTTATCATAATCCCATTGTAAATGTTATAGATTTGGATATTTCTCCACTCGAAAATGATAATTAAAAGATGCGATCAATTGTGAATTGTAAGCATTGTTAATAAAGTTTGTCTTAAAGAAACAATATGATTTCACTAAAAATCAATTTCTACCCCTTCCTATTTTCATTTCCACATTACGAAGTTTCACTTCTTTCGCGCGGAGGGACTCCACGCACTATATATATATATATTTTTATTTCAGGTTGCACTATTTTAAATGAAGTTGTAATAGATTATAATGCATAAAAAGTAAATTTTTTATGACAATAGTAATAAGTATTGAATTAACAAAATTTTTGATTTTTATATAAATTCTAGGCAATAATTCTAATTTTATGTTTAACAAACTTTATTATAATTGATATCAAATGAGTAAGATTCAGGAAAATTTATCAGAGGCTTATGTTTTCCCATCTTATTTTTTAAACATACATTTCTATATTGGATATCATTAAATTATACATTATCAATAATTACCTTATTTACATATTTTTTGCTATTTCTATTATAATGCATATTTATGATCAGTTTCCTCTGAGTTGAAGAGCAGTAATAATGCTCTAAGAGTACAATTGTACATTGTAATATATTTAATACTTTGTAAACACTATTAGTGTAATCATCATTTTCCATTACGATATAAGTTTGAAAATGGAAGGAGAAGGTTTGTAAGGGGAATTTTATGACCTAATTCAGCCCAATTGTAACGAATCACGTATCTTATGTAAAATACGTGATTGTCCAGATTACGCATACTGAAACTTGCACAATTATTTAATTATTTCAATAGTTTGAAGTTCTGCAGTTAAATTATATATGTACAAAATAATTTAAATGCAACAAAATGTAGTAAATACTTAATCACAAAAATAAAATAATGTTTTGGTAACGGTAATGAAAAAATGCGTGGATTTGTTTGTTAATTTTTGAAGTATTTTGTAAAGAAAATAATTTTTCAGTTTACAGAAAAACTGGCTTAAAGAAGTGTTTTATCCTGGGCATATTTTTTATTCAGTTAAAATTACTTATTTAAAGACTTATTTACTTTCTAAAATTTTAAAATGTAAGGACTTAAGGGTTTCTATAAGATGTTTAATTAAATTGAATATCAAATTTTTAATAATTTGAATACTTTTGGGAAGCAATGACGTTTCCGTCAATAATTGATTTTTATATACCAGATTTTTATTTATACATGCACACCATCAAAATGGGTATGGAAAAATACTTGGAAATTTTCGTGAACATTTGAAGCATTTTGTTTAAAAGTCGAATTTTACTTTAATATCAAATATTTATTAATTTAAAAACTATTCTGAAGTAATAATTTTTGCGTCAAAATTGATTTTTCATACGATAGATTTCATTTTATATGTCAGATACCAGATTGGTAATGAAAAAATACTTTGGTTTGTTTGTTAATATTCGTAGTATTCTGTTTAAAAACTAAATTTTTTATATTACAGAAATACTGCCAGTAAACTCGTGCTTTTTTCAGCATATTTTTTATTTAGGTGGTTTGTATAGGATAATTATTAAAATTGAATATTAAATTTTTAATTATTTTTAAAAATCCTTTTGTGAAGCAATAACTTTTACCTCAATTTTTTTTTATAAACTATATTTTGTTTTAGAAAAAATAAAATGAAAAATTATAGATTTTATACATACATATAAATAGCGAAAATAATTTTAGTATTTTAGAAACTCTGTAATATCTATTATTATTTTCTTATACTTTATTATTATCTTTTATTTTGTCACCTCGAATTTTGTATTTAATGTAAAATTTCCTTTTGCGTACCTGAAAAGATTTATGCAACTCTGGAAGATGTATCATCTCTTTAATACTCCCACATTAATCAAAGAAAGATGAAAGCAGTGCCCAAAGATTT
Source organism: Parasteatoda tepidariorum (assembly GCF_043381705.1). Classification (NCBI taxonomy): domain Eukaryota; kingdom Metazoa; phylum Arthropoda; class Arachnida; order Araneae; family Theridiidae; genus Parasteatoda; species Parasteatoda tepidariorum. Next base: position 30,040,046 of record NC_092205.1, on the reverse strand, counting down.
ATGTAGTGATATTTTATTCGTGATCTCTTCCTTACTCCAATGCCCCACCTGAATACTAAGAATATGTAACCAAATTTTTCAATGAAATACAAATTCCTAATGCCAAGAATAATGCTGACAGCATTATTTTCTTCGAAATGAAAATATTTAATGTTGTAGATAAATAGATAATATTTATAAATAGAAGTAAATATGATTTATTTATAACAGTTAATAGTATTTATGATATTTATGAAAGAAGAAGTTTATTTATACATTTTAAACACAAATATTTATAGATAAAATTAATTTTTAGAGATTTTTTGTGTCACCCTGAACCAATGCATTCCTAATTCTCAAATCCGCACCTGGTTTAAAAAGTTGCAAACGTTTAATTTCTTTTAACGCCAGAGAGTAGAAATGTACTTTTTCTTTTTTGAAGTAAACTATGAATTATTCAGTAAAACGTAATTACCATTTTCTTAAGTAAACAATGATTTAGAGTAAAAAAATTGCTTTATAATCTTCCTTAATGGTAACTAGTCATTGTATAGTGGAAATGTGTTTTAACTTTTTGTCATAACTGATACCTGGTGTAAAATGTTGGAAACATTAAATTTTTTTAATCGTTAGAAAGTAGAAAGATTCTTTCTTCTCACTTTTTTTAAAAAAATTATTTAGAATCTAAAAATTTATAAATTTTATTAGACTTTTATTTTTTATGGAAGCTAGTTATTGTATTGTTGACTTTTATTGTAGCAGTTTTATTTAAATAAATATTCGGATAAAATAACGGAGGAATCGAGGTATAATTTACGTGAATGAATTGAACCCCAAGCCATTGCTCTCATTTTCAAAAAGGTGATCAGTCGAGTAAAGCTAATTCTTTAAATTCTTAATTCTTTTTCTTATCGAAAGGTTATAAGTATTAAAAGAAAACGTTAAGTTGTGAATATTGATAATGATATCAAGTGATGAAACAATGAACTGGATTGTTCGTAATGTAAACACTAGTAGAAAAGCTTAAAACTTAAAAAATGATTTATAATTCAAAATGCTCACAAATTTCGAACCATGGAACAAAGCAAACAACTTTATTTATTGAATTCAATCATGCTTATTTTACAACCTAAACTATAAACTATACTACCTCCATATACTAATACTATACACATCTTAATGCTTTTCAATTAATTCTAACCGTAAATTAGGTCGAGATAATAAACCGCAAGTATTGAGCAACTGTAACTTATTTACAGACTAACGCAAATTCTTAAATTTAAGATGCAAAGTGTAACTGAAAACTGTAAAATATGGCTCACATAATGAAGCAAGAAGCACGGTTAGATAATTCGACAATTCTTTCAATGTGTGTTTTACTCCAACTCTTGTAATAAATGAACGAAGTTCAACAAATATGTGTTACTATTTATTTCAAATAATTTAACGAAGATAAAAAAAAATTTTGAATTATATAGTTAAATATATCGATTATTATAATGATGTTAGGCACATTTGATGAAATCCAAAGGACCGTCTTCTTGAATAGTTTACTGCAGTCGTAATTTAAGATAACTGTTTTGCACCACATTTTAAATGAATAATTTAAAGGGGCATTTATTTAGCGATGCTATAAAAATATTTCAAGTTAAGAATTTTCACAACTCAATCAATATTTGATAACATGCTTAATTAATTATTTTAGTCACTCTAATCAATTAGCATGATTAGGCAAATTAAAGATTGCAATGAATTATGCATGAAAATCCAACATTTATAGTAAAAATTACCAGGGATTTTTTTGGTTGGAGCTGCACGTCTTAATAAAAAGTTAAAAATGAAAAAATAATACAGTTTGAGTTTATTTAAAGCAAAATCCATATCTTAACCGTTTAAAAAAATCTATATATTAGTTTACTGAAATATATAAACCAAAACTTTTGGCCAAAAAGAGTGAAAGGTATTATGATTATCGTATGTACTTCAAAACTAAAGGAAGCTACTTAATGTCCATGTTTATATTCAATTTTAAATTGTTAACTAAAACCCGAAGACTTTAAGAGAAAAATACTCTTGTCTTTTTTGTTGTTCGTATAATTGTCAGAAAACGGGAGTTAGTATACATACCATAGCCCTTAGTCAGTGTAAAATAGTTAAAATATTACTATATTCAACATTTCACCATCACTATTTAACACATCAAATTTATTTTTACTTTTCACACATAAAATGTGTGAAAAGTAGAAATAAATATGATATGTTTAATTCTACTTTTCATACCATAGCCGTTATTTCATACCATATTTTAATACCATAGATTTAACTACCATAGCCGTTAGTCAGTGTGAAATGGTTAAAATATTGCTATATTCAACATTTCCCCATCACTATTTAACATATCATATTTATTTCTACTTTTCACACATGAAAAGTGATTTAGTAATTCCCCCCTTCATATCAAAGGGAAATAATTCATAAAAGTATATTAGATAAAATAACATTTTAAGTGAATAACAAACGAGTACAAAAATAGCAGGTGAATATTATAAGATTCATAAAATATGAATTTTATTTTAAATCAAAATTGCTTTTTTTCCATCACCTAATATGTAATTATTTTCTAAATTGCTACAACGAAGGTGATTTAAAAATAAATTGCTAAACATAATAATAATCGGATAATTCTTGCCATGTTCTCTTTCTTTTCAATCTTGACAGGAAAATAATTTGAAACAAGTTAAATTACTTTTAAGAATGCCGAACAAACATTCAAAAGAGCAATTACTGAAACAGAAGCTACACTTCAGGCAAATAGCAGAGCATTTTAAAAAGCAAAACTATGCCTGTTATTTTAAGTGCTTGTACCCATCTTTTCTCTTCAACAACAAAGACTTGCCTAAATGGAGACAAATGCTTTTATTTGAATAATTCTCCATTCTTCTTTCATTACTTATTCTTTAAGTGATGCTGAAAATTAAGATTTTTCGCTTCATTTCAAAAGATCAATCCACCAGCGTCGTGGTTATGAATACTTGAAGAATCTATTTATTGATCTTGAAAGATGAAAGATTCTTGGGTTAAGCATCACGTCATTGCATATTAAATCTCTTTTGTGTAGTGTTTTGTTTTGAGTAGAGACTCTTGAGATCCCGATCAATGTTCAGAGTTAAGCATCATTTCTCTCTTTTTAAAATGTATGAATTTAAGAAATAGACTTGTTTTAATCTTAACAATGGTTTTTATTTATATCCCTAGCCTTACGGCAAACGTTGTATTTTCGTTTGGTTGGCATAGAAAGGTTTTTAAATTAATCATTTTTGTTTTAAAAAAAGACTCAGTGGAAATATTAGTACGCGAAGCTTGTTTTCTTAAAGATTAAAAAAAGGCATGCAAAAAACTTCAAAAAAAATCTGATTTTTCAGCTTTTACTGTAAGCTTCGTTTTTACCTTTTTTCATTCTAGCTTTGTCCAGGCACTCAAATGCAAAATTTTGTGCTTTGAAAACTTAATGAACAAACTAAACAACACTTTTGAAGTGGTAAAGAAAGTATGTAAAAATCTGCACAAATAAACCTTATTTTGGTGTTGGTTATAATATCTAAGAAAGATAATACAAAGTTAATTTATTCTTGGTTTGAAAATTCTTTTAACTCTTGATTTGTGAATGGTGATTCATCTTCGAATTCAGAAGGTTCTTCCTGCCTTAATTTGAAAAGGTAAATTGCATATCAATATAAAAGGGTTGTTTATGTAAGCTTAATGTAAACCTCATGTCACGTTAACTTTGAATTTAATATCAGTTCAAGCTTTCACCGTTTATTTGCTAATCATTTATAAACCTTTTTGCGCTTTTGTAATAAAAGCTGTTGCTCACATTAAAATTAACCTTACACTATTTGGAATAAATAGCTTGGACTAATATGAAAAAAATATGGCATAAAAATTTAAGTACGAGTATATATGTATTCAATTACATTGTCGCAGTTGTAAAAGTAAGTACGGGATAACGACGAAAAACCTTCATGTATGCTAATGATTTCTTTGATTTATTCTGAAAAAGAAAACAGTTTTTACTTCTTCTGAAAGGTTAAAAAATATTTAAAAGAACTTTTGGTATAAGATAATGAAATTAAATTCATCCTCACGGATATTGCAGATTTCATACAACATTATAAATAGCTATAGTAAATTGTTTATATAAGTTATAAATTATATACATCATACTATAGCTAAAAGAAATTTATTAGCATAATAAAATATAATAGAGATCGCAGGTTTATTTTAGGTATAAAATACTACACTGAGGTGACAAAAATCATTGGGTACCTCATATTGTGTTGGATCTCCTCTTAATCTACGAACTGCAGCAATTCGACATGGCAAGACTCAACAAGTCATTAGAAATCTCTTGTAAGAGAATTCACCCCTGCAACATCAATCGTCCATGCATACATTTTGTATGCGATACTACTGTCATTTGTATATTTGCATATTGCTATCCCATAAACTTTGTCACCTGAGTTTTGTCGGATGGGTCCACTGTAAAGAGGCCGATTATTGATTTCCGAAAAGTTCATTCTGATGGCAGGCATGCTATTCTGTTGGATATTTTAATATTTAGACTTATTGGATAATACCTCGATCTGATCTGAACTTTAATCGTTTTCCAACGTTCGACAGACTGTAAATAGTTTAAATGTTAACATTTATAAAAAGGATCTCAGATTGGAAATATTGAATTACTAAGACACGAAACGGAACAAGAATTAAAAAGGAAACTGCTATGCAAGCTTGTAAACTAACGATGAATCTAAAAATGGTATAAAAATTTCAAGGCACAAAATGAAAACGAAAATGCTTTTCTTAAAGGTCCTTTTGCTTCGACACGAGAATATTGCTTATGTCTTCCAACTATTTTTATTGCATTTTTCACTCTTATTTCTGTTTCAGTAAATCGCATTTTATTTATCTACTTTACCAGTAACTGGACAGTTTCTGAAGTATATCCTCGTTTTTCATTGTTTCATCGGTCTTTCCCAATTTCGCTGACCTCTTAAACTTTTAAATATCTTCATCGTGCTTTAACTGTTATTCTACATGTAATTCGTGATACTAGATTTACACTCAATGCTCTATAATATTCTAACATTGGTATAAAGCTAGTGCTTTAATTCAAGTATTATTTTGTCATTCACCGTTTTAACAGTAATAAAATCAAAGGGAATATGCTGGAGAATCAGATGACATATCATTGCGGATGAGAAGAAATCTACCATCATTCTCCCATTAAGTGTGTGGTAACGTTCAAATAATTTAGAAGAAACAGCATTTTATAGTAATATTTCCCCAAAAAATTTCTAGAATGTATTACATGGGACCTATTCTCACAGAACACTCACTCACATAGCACAGATAACCAGAAGAAGATAGCTAATAGAATAAAACTTAATCTTGATCGTGTTGCACGGTAGAAATAAAATCAATCAAACCAATTTCCATTAAACCGACTGCAATCAAAGTCATGTTGATCGTTTTCCCCTGATGATTTTTTTTAATACTAGGATTATTTCAAATTTAATTATTTTGTATCAAATTGATTCCTTCTTCGTTTAACAATGATAATCTTAGCCAATATCTATTGTTTTCCGCCAAATAAACAAATAAAAGCTGTTCCTATTGGTTGCTGTGATGTTAAAGGTTATTCATAAAGTGTTTCCACCAATTACATATCAATTTGCCACTCGATTGCTGCCTCGACAATCATATAAATGAATTACCACGGAAACGTCATACTGAATGCATCTCGTTTCCTTCTGCAGATCTGATTTTCCACTTCGTTTAGGTGGGTGTTTATTCTCTCATTCTAACAACATCCGGAATGAAATAAGTGAAAATAGTATACGTATCTAAACAGCTAGACAGACACGATATGAAACATTCTTGATTCCGTTTCCAGGGTGATTTTTCGAGGATTAAATTGTTTCTCATTCAAAGAAGGAACACGAAAATGAGTTATTTTCCCATAAATGAACATGCAGTTACGTTATTTGAAACGGTGCTAGGAAAATTGGAATGCAGCATGCAGCCTGGTTGGGAATTTTTAATTCAAACATTGGGTAGTTTGGAAAGTAATCTCGTTTTTTCCTCGGGAGGACTTCATTGTATTTTTTTACAACCAACTTCACAATGAAGTTGCATAATCATTAAAAATTTTGAAAACTGATGTAGGTAGGCTTACTTGTGAAAAAGTTCGATTGATTCGATTGAGTAATTTTTGGATGGTGCCCTTTTAAATATAAAAAGTGCATTATCTTTGTTGCTTTTAAATATAAAAGCAGCATTATCGACATATTTTATTTTTTTACCACCGAAGAAGGTAAAATTGTTGCTCCAGCAAGAAAAATAATCATTCAGAACGTATGGAGAAGGTATGTTAGAAGCAATTATTTCAATATGCTAGAGCTCAAACATATTTTTTGATCCAGCAAAGCTTCGATTATTATGAATGAAGATGCACTACGCTAGTCTAGGCGAATGAAGATACAATAAAGGCGTTAATTGATGCAAACTGGCAAATAACAGCTCATGAGAATGTTGAGAAATTAAATGCGTCGAATTCAGCCGGCTTATGATCTTTTGAAATACCTAGGTTTATTCTGAAAGATCGACATATGGGTTGTTCGTTCGGAAAGAAATTTGTGTTATTTGCTTCTCAAACGTCAGGAAAATCATCAAGTTTTGAAGCGCGTCTTAATTTAGGACGAGAAATTGTATATCTACAATATTTGTTAGGGTGTCTAAAAAATTTTTAGATAAAAATTTTCTTTATTTTAAAAGAGGTGGTCAAAAGTCACCCGGATTGTTTTTTTTTTTTTTTTTTTTTTTTNTTTTTTTTTTTTTTTTTTTTTTTTTTTTTTTTTTTTTTTTTGTTTTGCCAGTAAAGAGGAAAAACTTTATGAAACAGGAATCATGCTCCTGCCAGAAGTATGGCAAAAAAGTATTGGATCAGAATCCACAATATATTTTAAATAAAATATTTATTCACTATAAGCAAAACGTCTTTCATTTTCAGAACGAAAAACGAAGGGGAGAAGAGGAAGTTAAAATTATTTTCTGAACAACCTAATAGATTGTTAGGAAAAATTTGAGAACATTACTTTAAACTATCGTCTCTAAATAATATTTTTCTTATACATTAAAGCTTGTACAATTGTTCTTCAAAAAAGTTATCTTTCACTGAAGCCCTTGAAGTACGAATGAAATAAAAGTTACTACAGATGAATTGTTTCGAACGTTCAAACACGGCGAAACTTATCCGAACGACACCATGAAAATGATAGAGACAGAACCAGGATTGAACCACGAAAAGACATAGTTACCAATAGAAAATTAAAATCCTTAAACCTTTTTCCTTTGCCAACTGTTTCTTTTCTTCTTTTTAACATGTTTCTGTTTTCCTTATTCACTTTTCTGGAATGATAAAACCAGAAACCGGCTAGAGAGGGAAAAAAAATTCGCAGTTTTCCAATAAAAAATTTCCCTTTAAATTTGTTAATTAATATTTTAAAAAACAGAAAAATATTTTTCAGCTAAATAATAAGTGAAATAGGTCTTTTGTTCAAATATTCTTTAGTTTCAGATTTTTTTTTATTTTATTTTATTATTTTATTATTTTTTTTTATTTTTATTATTTTAAGAATCTGCAGCTGGTACTAGTTACTAGATTTACTTCAATGTTTTTAATTATCTTCAATCATATACAAAGTATCTTATAAAGAAGCCAGATTTTTTTTATATTCAAACCTTGTATTTTATGTTTCGTTTGCTTCCCCTTTTTAATTAAAATATACATATTTTTCAAACTGATTCTAATTAAACTTTAGACGAACAAAACATGTTATACACAAAAAAACACATAATTTGCCTTTTAATACTAATGCATTACAACTAAGGGTATAAGATTTTGAGTATAAAAATAACTTTCAATTATATCACATTGTATTCTTCTTTACAAAGCTTTTGTTCTTCAAATGTTACACATTCTATGTATTTAATCTCCAGTTGTAGATGATTTATCTCTGCTGCATGACAGCGATAACAGAGGATTACACGTATCGAACATGCCTGACTCCCAAGTCTCTAATTCCGCGTGGACAGAGAATTACGTCTATCACAGTGATATATTTTGGACAGGTAATTCTCATACCATGTGAGGTGAAGCTAGTATCAAACAAATGATTAGGTGCGTGAGAATCAGTTATCTTCAGTAATGAGTGTTCTGTTTCGTGTTGAATCTTTTGATCTTATCTAACTTATAAAAAAACTTTTACCATCAAATACTGTTCATTTTTATTTAATAACTCTTACACAAACTAGTGGTTCAATTTAGAAAGCCAGTGATTCATTTAATTAAGGAAAAAGGTTATTCAAATTAAATAATGAACAATGTTAACACTGCTGGTTTTGCACATAATAAAATTTATAAAGTATTTTCCTATCAATGAGCATTGAGATATGTTTAATTAAACCTAGAAGTGCATTACAAAAAATAAACTGCAATTACCTTTTATGCTTAAAAAACAGTAAAATTAAGAGGAATTAATTCTAAATTAAGTATAATGTGTAATGCAGTATTGGTGAGAAGTTATTAAAAAGGAACTTTATAATTTCTTCCTTTCTTCTTCCGAAAGAAGAAAATCCTAATCGTTTACCAATAATGTACCTTTGGCGAATAATTAATGCATTTTTTTTTAAAGCGAGATATATTTTTTTCACTTACATTTTTTTTGTATCTTTAAAAATTTCTTCTTTCGCCAACTAATTAACTTCACTAAAAGTAGTAACTAATGTATTTTTGGTAAAAAAAAATTTGATAATATTATGAAAGGTTACATAAGCATAAAAAACTGGGAATTGTTTATTTTTCTGGAAAAGTTATACGTGCATAAAAGTTTTATAAGTGCATTTGTTTACACATGAATATTATTCAAGATCTCAAAAATATTGCAAGTAGTATTTATTTCTAGACAGTTTACACATGAGACTGACTCTAATAAATGAGTTAGTTCTCCTATCAAGACATTAAAAAGGGTTAAGCAGAAAACAGCTCCCTGTGGTAGATCAGTTTGGAGACTATAACTCTTAAACAAACAATTATCTTATCGGATGTTACAGCTTTTCTGGAAATGAAAAGCACGAAACTAGTAAAGCAGCTTTGATCTGACCCGGACAGTCGTCAAGTTATACTGTAGCGTTTTACTCCATATTGCGGCATACACTTACACTGACTTAAAATCAACAGAAACAGTAGTAAGAACATTTCTCCTGTACAATGAAAACTTCATCACTTGACTGAAGTGATTCACTTGGTTATTTGTCGAACTGTTTCATCTAAAATCACCCGGCTCACAAAATATTTTGTCAAAATTCTCAAGGAACCTGTTTAGCCTGTTTAGCTTCAGAAGGTGATTGCACCGTTACAAATTTCTTCACGAATTCTGTAATCTACTTTCGGTGAAGAAAAAACTATTTCTGCATCAAATTATGCATTTCTTGAGTAGCAAAAACTTATTTTTCGTCGAAACAAGCAACAAAAATATTTATTTCGCAGTTCGCCTTCTTTACAACAAAGAAAAGAACTAAACCTGGGCTCCGTGACAACGTCAATAATGTACCAATATACATTCTTAGAAAGGTGAGCCAATAATTGCTAGATAAGTTGAGGCCAATTCTAAAATTTCTACTTTATTTCTGGGAACTGTATATAAATGATAGAAATTAACTTACAAGGGAAATTCTTTAAATCTCATTGAGTAAGTTTAGAATGAACTTTAAATGGATAATTTTTTACGTATCTCATTGACATTAAGTTATATTTATACATAAACGTTAAAATAGCATAATAATCGTAAATAGTTGTCTTTCTGACAAGCAAACACATTTTTTAAAGAATTTTCAACACATTTCAATTTCAGTTTCGTTGAGAGCTATTAAAAGCACCAATATTACATTCGATGATGCTAAGAATTTTAATCAAGTTTGGATATTTGCAAATCCTGTTTAAAAATAAAATAGGCAGATTTATCAGTTTAGAACAATAGAGTTGAAAATGATAATATTTATTAACAAATGAGAACAATGCCTTAGTTGAAAACAAATTCAATATCCAGTTATGAATGTCCCTCTAGATTACACATATAGTTTCCCAAATATACAAATATCGTAAATTAAACACCAATGTAGGATTATTAACATCATTCACTCACTAAGAACCTAATACCATTTCGCTTAAATATCCTTTCAGAAACATTTGAATCACAGTTAACGCGGAAATTTCGAGTAAAAGGGTCATCGGTAAATGGTACGAAGTTTGAAACTCACCATAAATTGTGAAATTTTGACATTTTCGAATTCCATCTCTGAATACAAAACTTCATTTTTATACCATTAGTTTTGTCTCAAAATGCTATATGTCAAACGTGAACTATCACGAATTACAATATCTGCTACGTGTGTTTGAGATAGCATTGCTAATGGGATTAACAGCGCACTACGTCTCGCAGACATAAATTTGCTAAAAAGGATCTTAATTAGATTCACAAGGAAGGCTAATATTATTGAAGAGATTGAGATAAAGCATCTGGTGAAGCTATCCATATAATTTGATAAAAGAGATTAATTATGCAATCATCCGAAAAAATAATAATTTTCACTCTTGAAATCTCTTTGGAAACTTGCTGCCGAATTATTTCCTCGTTTGAATTAGTGAGTTCATATAACGATTTTTGCATTCTATTTTACATTCAAATTAGTAATTTGTGAGTGAAATTACCTAGCACTATGAATTTTTCAAATGGGTTTTTTGCAAGAAAGTTACTATATTCAAATTACATTTCAATCAGAATGTCGGCATTAAATTTTTTTTTTTAGAATCTAAATTTGTTTAATATTAAAACTTTAGATATCCTAAAACAGTTTTTAGTTGATGTAGTAAACGAATGTTTTAACTTACTCTTTAGTTTAATGTTATGTTATCGTTTTTTTTTTTAATATTTTTTTTTATTTATTTATTTCTTTTTAAAAATTTGAATGGATTTTAGCGATAATATTTATAAATCACTAAGTTTACTATAACGTTCAAAAAGAAAATCTTACGAATGAAATAATTAAGAAAATAGTTTTTTAGTTCTAACATTGTGTTTTTACAATATTACATATATTGCGCATACAATATAATACAATATATTGCGCATACAATTTTTTACAGTTACTGTAATAGTATAAAAAATAACATTTGAAGCAAAATGCTTCACATGCATAGATAGTTCTGATTTTATTATGCATTTAGCTTCTAATGATATTCTTTCCGAAAGTGTAGTACATAAGTGAAAATTTACTCATTAGCAATTTTTCTTAAAAATTAAGCGGCAAATGTTGTTTACACTGCTTGAAATTTTTCGAAAAAATGGTTAAATAACAATTTATTTAATTGTTATTTTAACAATTTAAATAAAACAGTCAAATGACTATAAACAAGATGGAATTCAAACTGTTAAATGCGAGAAAAACCGTTTATTAATTGCTCTCACCTAGTACGGCTAAACACCCAGAATTTTATCGCACCAATTAAGCCCATCCCCTAATGAAATCACTTAGTGTCATGCAGTAGGGTACAAAATATAGCTGATAGGTCTAATCTGTCCATCTCATAACCACCAGAGAGGGAATCAAGTCCAAGCGTTGACACCACAACATTTCTTCCATTCCTTTCAACGCATGAAGAATTTTAACTATCATGCACTCCCAAATTTGTTACCCTGGACTATTAGAATACGATTGTTCTCATTCACGCATAGGTGGTAGCATCATAAATTTGCTTGACACAAAAAGGTCTAGTATTTCAAATCTATTTCGATTGGTGAAATAATCAGATAAGCTATTTAAACCACATTCCATGGTTGATTTGATAACATCTGCACCACAACCTATCTGAAAAGCCCATTACCTAACGAAAAGCCTCGCTTCAATGTACAGTTAAATTTCTTTTTTACGGTTTTCAAAACCTTGTGAGTGGTAAATGGTTAAAAAACGCATAGTTTTGTCTTCAGGGTTTATTATACATATTAGATGTATACGGTTTTAAAACCGTAAAGGTAAAAATTGTTCTTTACCATAAATTATAAGGTTAATTAGATTGACCGACGGTAGATGATTATTTTATCATAATATTAGAATAAAAATTCAAGCAGTGTATTTAAAATGCATTTAATTTTAAAAGTTTACGCATCCACGAAATAAATTTAGAAGCGCTATAAGCAACCAAATTTAACGTTAAAATTCAAAAGGAAAAAAAAAACATTTTATTTCAAAAAAGTTTACTTTGCAAAGATCACAAAATAAAACTCTCGTTCTTGGTGATTTCGAAATAATTGAACTATTGCATTTAATAATCATTTTGTGAGAAAACAGACACGAGTTTTGATGAAACACGAGCTGTCTAATGTTTAAAGAACTA
>NC_092205.1:30007911-30027096 GCF_043381705.1 Parasteatoda tepidariorum | reverse complement strand
ATTTAAAAAAAATTATTTTTAATTTAATGTTTCAAATAAAAATCAAACTAGTACATATGACAATTTTTTTATTATTCACAAAGTTCATAACTTTCCTAGTATGCTTCACAAAAGTAATTTTTGTAAGACACGTTTTATTATTGTTTTAGTGATGCTCTTGAATTAGAGTACATAGTTATGGAGGTGTTCTCATTTGTGATGCATACTACCAAAGAACTGAATGAAGTATTTCCGTAATGAGATTAGATTATCATTTCTGAGAATTCTCTAAAAAATATCTTAATTAGATTTGTATGGAAAACTTGCATTATTCCGGAAAATAAAAAAAAGACAAAATATGTTGACATACGTATAACTCATTGAAAAGGTTAATTATTCACTAAAAATAAAACAAAGTCTTGTTTGCTATTAATTTCATTAAGATAAAAACATTTCACAATTATTACCGGGCTCTGATTTATAAGTATTAGCATATTCATTCCTTTTGTCAACTTTGAGGATAATTAACTTAAACGAGAAATTTAATGATTCATTTTCTAAAGTGTTTTGATGGTTTAATTTTCTTACAAATTAATTCATTTAATAATTTAATTGAATTTTAATAGAAATTTTAATAAAATTAGCGTTTTGAAATGAAATACATTTAATATATTTGACGAAAAGGAATCAAATAAAGTAACTTAGTAACAACAATAAAAGATACAAAAGGAAAAATAGTCTCCAAACCATTTTGTAAAAGCATTTAAAGCAAGATAAAAAACAAAATTTTACAGTAAAGTTTTTAAAGAAGTAATTAGTACGAATTAATGCAAACATTTTAAATTGAACCTCATTAAAATAACTATGCGTTTGAATTTGAAGAATAATCTTTTTGTATTTAATTTTTTTCTTAGTGTCATATATTTGATTCTTTTGTGCATTTATTTTGTCTGTTATATGGTCTATTGTCTATTTGATTCTTTTATCTTCATCTTAGATTTTCATGACTTGCTAAATTTTTGTATTTTTTTATTTTAGATTTTACACAAGGTTCAGAAAAGAAATGTACCCCAGATGACAATAAATACAGAAAAATCTTATATTTTTAAATACTAAATAGAAAAATCTGACAGAATTACTATTCATTAATTAAAATAATTTTTAAAAAAACACTAAAAAACTCCAAAACTGCGATTCCAAGAGTGAAGATTTATTACAATAGATTAGAAATGAAAGGTAAAAGGTAAAATTTCTAGAAATTAATCTGAAGCACCATCACTAGTAAACTCAGGTTACTCTGCAAAAATAAATACAAATTCTACAGAATACAAAACATTGCATTTTTCAAAACATTACTGTTTAAAGATCAATGCAGATTTATCTTTTGTTGCTCGCTATCCAATAGTTGCAAAAAATTCCCGTTTTTCTCTGGACTTTTTCCTTATATTTTACGATTTAAAGTTGTTTTTCACAGAACAATTTTTCTCTGTTTTTCACTCTAATCATTCAAACTACAGCGGATTCAAACTATTCAGCCATGAGCCAACCAGCCTGTGTAAATTAGGGAGCTACCCTTGCATCAGAAAGGTTCTGGGTTCGAATCCCGGGCAAGGCAGGGATGTTCTTTCCTTCTCTGTACTATCTGTCCTTACTGTGGGAGCAACGTTGGCCCACCTAATATGGTGCCCCTGAAAGAGAGGCCAAATCTGCCCTGTAAATGACTGAATTGACGGATGTTAACACAGATGGGCATTGGGAAATAAAGTTTCAGCCATGAAGTTTTTCTTATCGTAACATAACCTTATCTTATTTCAAATCATTTTGAGATTACTTTCTATACTTCCTCTTACTTTTTAAAACTTTTTATGATTTAGAGCATCATATAAATATAATTTCGATTTGACTTCATTTTCATCCTGATAATTAGAGTTAAGATATAACTTTTCGGTAAGTAAATTGACAGACATTTTCATAAGAGTGAGCTAATATAGTTTTAAACACTTTTGCACTTAAATATGATTTCAAAAAGAAAGAAAGTAGTTTAAGCTAAAAGCAGTTTAAGATTTTTCTCCATAACTAAATACTAGAGCTGTCGTGTCTAAGGAGACAGAGCATCCGCCTTCCAATGAGGTGACTTGTGTTCGAATTCCGAGGTTTACTGGCCATGCAAATTCTGCTCTCATCTCGATCCCCCACCCTCAATGTTATTTTACGGAGTTTTTCTGTTGTTGTTAAAATAAGAAAGTTTTTTGCTGAAATAGCTGTACTCATCTGTTCAAAAACCAAGCCACCGTTTTTAAACAACATTATTTACTGTAAAATAAACGGTTTTATACTGGCACACCAGCTGACAGTTTAATACCGTAAATTTAACATGTTGTTTACAGTGTAGCTACCGCTGCTAGCTAGATCTCGGTAATATTATGTACTGCTCCGTTTTCAGCCAAAGAATAAAATTCAAATATATACATTTCTTTTTTAAATTTCATATAACACTTCAATATTAAAATATATAAACACCATATAATTTCTAAAGTTTTTCAAATTAATCAGTCAAGTAAGTACATTGATTTTCTAAATTTTTCTAAAGAATAACTTTCCCTAAATAATCTTTTAAAAAAGTACTTTAATTAATGTATTTCTAATTTTTTTTCTTCAATTTAAAATTAACACAACGCATGAAATGAATATCAATCACTTTTTAAGAATAATTATATGCATTGTATTTACTTAGATATTTATTAGGTAGCTGTAAACCTGAACAAAATTTAAATGCCCAACTGTTATGATTAGTTGTAGTTGAAATGAATGCTCACATACATATGAAAACACAGATTCAGAAATTATTTCTCTAACAAATTACTTCTCTTTTCGCTGGTTCAACGCGTATTTATCTGCTGTTTTGGCGTGTTTCAAAAAGAAAAAAATCCCAATTCTCCTCAACATTATGAATGAAAACTTTTTTCCTAATGCAAAATCTTTTTTTTCCTAATCCTCTTTTTTTCATGCAAAAACAATAAGGTTAAACAATAATATTTGCAGCTGGTTATTCAGTTCAGTTTGGAATATTAAATTTTTTAAATAGTTTTAACTGTCCTAGTTTTTTAATTTTTTTCAGTCCTAAAACCTTTCAACTAAAAGTTTTCTTTAAAAAAATATCTCTACATTTATATTTTGTGTTTTTGTATGCATTTAAGGGCCACAAAATGATTTTGCTAAGTGTGTGAAATATTTCTAAAATTATAACACACTTATGAATAATTGATATGAAATTCCTCAAAAAAATATAGATCTGAATTTATTTGAAATTTTAAGAAAGAAAAATTAATTGGGATAGAATCAAAATATACATTTAAATAAAATAAATAAAAAAAAGAAACTATTTTCAGTCATAAGGAAATGATACATACCAGAAAACAAAGTATCTTGAAAACGACAACAATCAAAACTGAACATTAGATTCGATGACGAAAGAAATGCGTTGATACTATCTTATCAAATATGAAAATTGAAAAATTGCCGCATAAGTGACAAATTTACAACTCCGTCGTCTGCATTCTAATTTTGCGTGTCATTCTGCGACGTGTTAGCAGTAAAATCAATAACCGAATAAAATCTGACTTTGGCAAATAAATAAAAACTCAATATAAGTGTTCCATGCCAAGGTTACATCGATTACTTTTTGGCAGAAGAAATTTGCACTCAATGACAGTTAAAGTGATAATTCTCACATGCTTGTAATATGCTTTAAGATTATTTCTACATAAGAAAAATATTCTTACCAAATTGTTAAATAGAACAAAAAGTTTTAGTCAGATAATTTCCTTTGTTAAAAAATATGTTTCATGTACCCAGTTTCTAGATGGTATTAGCATGGAATTTTGTGAGATGCATAATTAAAAAGTATTACGGGGCATTAATTTTAAATTGGAGGTGCAATGTTTAAAACTATACTTGTTCTGTAACATTTTAGTATCTATGAGGCGTTTCATACACTGAGAAAAAGTATAGTAAAAACTACCAGAATATGGTAAAATTTAACGTTGTCACGGTGGCTCAGGGATGGAGCGCTTGCCTTCCAATGAAGCGACTTTGGTTTGAAAACCAGCGATGCATGGTCGATACGAATTCCGCATCCGGCTCGCAACGACTATAATGCTGAAGTAAAATGTACTTAGTGATAGAAAAATCATGAGGTAGAGATCAATGTCAGGCTAACCGTAGAATGTTTTCGTGGTTTTTCTCTCTATGCAACGCAATTCTTATGCAATTGTAAGTTAGTTCAATCAAAAGTCGTGGCGGATTTCTCCTAGTATTTGATTCCCTTGACTTTTGGATTGGGTTTACAAGACTACGGAGTTGAACATTGGCAGTCTTAAACTCAAAATTGGGTAAACTGATCAACAACGATTGCGAAATAAAATAAAAGAAAACTCGGTAATTTTTACCGAGTGATTTTGGTAAAATTAACTAAAAATAAATAATTATAATTTTATAATATGGATAAAATTTGAAAAATGTGGTAAATTTTTTCAATTTTATTATAATACCTTAAAGTTTCCATGAAAATCATTTATTTTTTTGAATTTACTTTTAAGTTTTGTATTTTTTACTAAATGTGTGATAATAAGAATTATAATTTTGAAAACTAGAATTTCCAGAAACCTTATCATTTCAGTGGAGAAATTACCACAGAAATGCTTTAAATACCATATATTTCAATTTTATTAACCAGAATTATGATTATTTTTTACTAGAAGCGGCATTACAATACAATACGATTATTTAAATTAGATGAAATTTAATTGTTTTGTTAATTAATTTCATTAACTAATAATCAACAAATCTCATTAATTTCATGGATTTAATTTAATTTTCTTAATTAGAACTTTTTTCAGTGTAATAACCGTCTAAATATATAGTTTTTGAGTAATTATCCAAACTGAGAACAAAAAATAGTTCAAATTAGCATATTCAAACTCAAATTAATATTTGTGAGGAAAGTATAAAACCGCTATGAAATCACTTAGAATATGAATCGCTTAGGCATTAATCGGGTCATTGCGAAACGTCCTGTATAATTTAAAAGAATAAGAATATCTGCCTTCAACTATTGAAAGAATAAACATAGCGGAATTAAAAAAAAATATATCGAAATGGAAATCTTCAAGATTTAATTGACAGTCAAACAGATTTTAACGTTTTTCATTACAAGAAGAAACATGTTAAATTTTTTAAAAAAGGAAAAAAAAACAATTGTTATAAATATTTTCAGTTTCAGGTTCACTCTCAGAAATAGAACACTCACGACTGTGACGACTCTGAAATCCTTGAACAGTATTTCGTTAAATTTGAGAAACTTTTCGGCACGAAATCACGTGATTTGTGACTCTCAGCTCTCACGATTGTGACGATTCTGAAATCCGTGAGCAGTATTTCGTTAAATTTGAGAAACATTTCGTCACGAAATCACGAACTCTGGTATACATGATTAAAATGTTTCCTCAACTCGAAACCTCATCGTAAATTAGAATGACGAAACTAGAATGAAGACTATACAAACGAAAATAAAGTAACAATTTAAGCTGATCGGCTTGATAGGAGGTCAAGGAGTTGGACTCGTAACCGCAAGGTTTCGGGATTCGAATGGCACTTCGAGAATGGGTGTAATTTGTCTCCATGTAGTGTTGTCCCGCCTATATGGTGCTCACGATAAAGTGATTATTATAAAAGGTGGACACATTTGGCACTACGAGTGCTTCTTCCTTTTTTTGGGAAAAATATAATGAGGATATATTTCTTTTAGACGGAATTCATCTCATTGAAAAAATGAAAATAGCAATTTCGTCACTTTGACAAAATGTTCGCTAGGATCATATACCAGGAAACAGTTTCGTCAAAAACGAAGAAAGTTTCGAGATATTTGAGTATCGAATTTTTACAGTGTTGCTGCGATAAAACATATTTTGGTGTTTTGCTGAAGTGTCTTCTATAAGGAGCAAAAGCTTTTTATTTTTTTTCATGGCTAACTTTTAATTTTTGTCCTCAAAAGAGGAAACTTTACTATCCTAATAAACCTTTATATTATCGGAGGTTATTAAGCAACTCATGAAACTTGAAGTCAATTAGGACTATTTATTTAACAATTTAAAAAAAATTAGGTGAATAACAAAATCCTACCTATTTTTATTCATCAAAATTATGACAAAAATATTAACAATATACTATATAGAATAACTTTAAATTATGCAAAAAAATGTTTTTATTGTGCTTCAAAACTATGTGGGGCAGCATTTAGTTACATGTTATACGGCAACGTTTTATTCAGTAAGAATTCTGAGGAAGATATTAACAATTGAGTTGTATTAAACGTTACCTAAAGTGCAGAACCTTAGTCCTTTTACGAAACATTATTATTTTTTTTAAGTTTCATTTTAGGAACTTCTAATAGTTTTATCCGTCCATAGAAAAAACAAGAAACAAATATATTTTAATACATATTATGTTTAACACTGGACGAAACAAAATGAAACTAATAATGCTGTTGTTTTGTATTGTTTCTAAATGACCTTGTAAGCAATATAGCTTCCGAGAAATAAAATTTTTGCCGGGCAATATTTTTCAAGGCAATTATAAATAGCCTTAAAATTTATATCGAAGTTGTTTTGAGTTAATTACCTTTTCTTCTCATAAAAATTATCCCTTTTAATAAAATAGTGATTAATAAAATAATACGTTTGTTATATCCTTACATAACTTAATTGCTAGATTAGGTTAAAACCGAATTAATATCCCCAAATTTAGACTATGATAAAATAAAATTTCTCTAACATTCCCATATAACTCAAAATCCAATTGAGTTCTGCCCCTAATGATAGTACAAGCTTTTTACGTTTTTTAACTGGTTCTTAAAAAATTTATGGCTATTTTAATATCAATAGAAAGCCCGACCACTGTCGAAGTTAAACAAACTAAAAGGTGAAAAATGTTAACAAATAAATATTATAACAATTATAAACAATAGTAATTCTGTTGTTAATAATAACAAATTATCATAAATAAATAAATTAAAATTTTAAAAACAACATTTTCCAGTTAGGCTAAAAGGGAGAAATCAGTTTAGTTATTGTCACACACGCAGATATTGAATAGAATATGCAAAATGCATCACTTTCGAAATAATTTCTGTCACCATATAAGCTCATCTACCTCCTCCACATTTTTTGAAAAGGATGCACTAATACTTTTCACTTTTGGCAAAACAAAATCTCTCTTTCTTTTAATTAACATTAAAAACTCTTTTTTAAAATGTTTTTCATTTTATTATTTTCAATGCATTTTAAAATCATTCAACGCTGGTACATACAAATGAAAAAGACGATGGAAACAATTCAGATTTACTTAAACAATTACTTTTCATATCCTAATTGTGAAAAAAGCGAAAACTTATGAGTAAACAAGACATTACGAACACAATTACTTTATTCTATTTATTAAATTAAAAAACAATATATGCATAATGAATCCAGTCATTAAAAGGAAAAAAATTTTATGGAACAAGGAAGTCGTATCATTTGAATCACATTTAGACACCCTCTCTCTCTTTTTTCTCTTCTTTTTTTTTACAAAACCTAATTGAGAAATGAATAACTTCCTTTTCTGATAGGTTCTTTTTTGTCGAATTTTCTTTAAATGAATGAGTTCAGCCTTTTATGCAATTATGTATATCAGTAGACATGACAAATGCTTATAAAAAAGACGATTTCCTCACGCCTACTGTATCAATCCTAAGAGAAAGATGCAAATGCTTGCATCCATGTTTTGTTCAATAAATAAATGATTAAAAAATTGGAAAAAAAATTCTGAAGCTATTGATTATATTTTATTATTTATGAATACTTTTGGACCTCAAACTTTAATTAATTTATTATTTTAAATGTTTTGGAATAAAAAATTAATTTTGGTTATTTCATACAAATGGAAAATTTATTTAATTTTATTGTGCATTTGAAATGTGCTCTGTTTTAATCACAGTGTTTCATCCGAAAAAATATTTTTTATCTTTTAATATTTGTTTACTTCATATGTAGATATGAAGTAAACAAATATTTCTTTACATATTTCGAAATACTTTTGGATATAAATAAATTTTAAATTATATAGTTTCAGTATTTTTAAGAATTAAAAATAGTAAATATTAGTTTTAGACATTTATATCCAAATTAAAATTTTTATAGTTATATAATACCTTGGAAAAGTGTTTTTATGGTAGTTTCTTTTCAGATTTCTGTTTTATGTAAGGTATCAGAAATTTTTTTTTACTTCATATTGAGATAACAATTATGTTTCTTTATATTTACGAACACTTTTGAATATAGAGATAAGTATTAAATTCATTAGTTTAGACATTTTAGGAATGAAATAGTTAATTTTAATTTTAGAGACATAAGACTAAACTAAAATTTGTAGAGTTTTATTATAGCTTAGAAAAAGACCTTTTAATGATAGTTCTTCTCTTCAAAAACTTTTTTTTCATGTAAGGTATCAGAAAATAATTTTTTTAATTGCATATAAAGTGAACAATTTATTTATTTTTAATTACTTATACCTTAGGGAGTAGATCAATATTAAATTAATTAGTTTAAAAATTTTTAAACTAAAAAATGACTAATTTTAATTTTAGAGATTTAGAGCCACATCAAATTTTGCATAGTTTTATTACGCTAAGGAAAAAAGTAATTGTTTACACAGTAGTTTTTTTTACGTGAAATATTGAAGAAAAAAATATTCTCATCTGAAGCGTTGATGATTTGTTCTTTATATATATATATATATAAAATCATTTCGTCACGAAATCACGTGGTTTCTGTCGAAATGGGAACTCTCAAATATATGATGAAAATGCTTCCTCAACTGGAAACCTCATCGAAGTGTACCTCATTGTAAAGAACTAGAATGACGAAACTAGAACGATTGAAAACTGAAGACTTAACGATTGAAAATAAAGTGACGACTTAGGCTAACCGCCCAGTATGTTGGTCAAGGAAATGGCGTCGTACCAGAAAGATTCCAGATTCGAATTCCGCTTTAGGCATGGCTGCAATTCATCTCTCTGTTCCTTCTGTGTTTCTTTTGTTATTAACGTGACAATGACCTAGCGATATGGAGCCCACTATAAAGTGGTTACTACTATGGAGCCCACTATAAAGTTAGATACATTAGACACTGCAAGAATATTTTTTTTTTTTTTTTGAAAAATAAAATGTAAGAATGAAATATTTCTTTAGCTCTGACGAAATTTGTTTCCTCGAAGAAGAGAGAAGAGTATTTTTTCGTCACTTTGACGAAATGTTCGCTAGAAGCATATACCAGGAAACGGTTTTGTTGAAAACGAAGAAAGTTTCATGATATTTAAGTATCTAATTCTTACAGTGTATGATATATGATTATCTTTGGAATCCAGGACGTATAAAAAAAATTGCGAGCATAAATTACAAATATATTTTATTATTAGATATGACAAAAGTTTTAATTGGGTGTTTAGAGTCAGAGATTTGGAATGACCTATAAATGAAAATTTACGCACATTTGCAGTGACACATAGTCTTACGCTATGTTTCAGCAAGTCATAACATAATAATTTGAATCAAATAATGCAACTTTCATACCAATTTTACAAGAATAAATATTTCCAAAAAAGATTTTTTTTGTAATAACAGACCACATAAAGTAAGTTTTTTTTTAGCATATCCTCTACTTAATGTATTAATGTATTAGTTGAGTTTATGAATTATGAAAAAAATAATTGATGAAACCTTTTTTTGGATAATTTTCTTAATACAAGATTTTAAACGTCAATCAAAAAAAAAATTTTTTTTGCTTATACTTTGAAGGTTTTTTTGTGCATTAGTTAAATTTATTTTGTAAAAAATTCNTTAATGTATTAGTTGAGTTTATGAATTATGAAAAAAATAATTGATGAAACCTTTTTTTGGATAATTTTCTTAATACAAGATTTTAAACGTCAATCAAAAAAAAAATTTTTTTTGCTTATACTTTGAAGGTTTTTTTGTGCATTAGTTAAATTTATTTTGTAAAATATTCCTTCAATAAATTACAAAGAAATGCCAGAGGGAACAATAATGTCATTTTCCTTTGCCTAAATTAACCCAATAATTTATTCTTCTATCAAATATGCGTGACGATTGCTCTGGAGTATTGATCAATATTCATGATTGCCAAGCGTATAAAATAAAGTTAATTTTATACGTATAGATGGTATTTAAAAAAAGTACTTAATAAATTTTTTCACGTATTTTTAAGATCATACTTTCTAATTAATCTCCATTTATTAAAAGTAACTTACATTCTTAAGTTAAAAAATATTTCGGAAAAAAAAGTAAAAGTAATATTTTCTTCTTAAAAATATCGGTGACAAATTTTTACAAAAATTAGGGCATGTAAATAAAAAATAAAAATAAATATTTCATGAAAATAATACAGCAAAAGCAAAAACTATCTTCAAAAATGATCATCAGAAATATATCAAGTAAAAAAAACTAGTATGTAAATATAAATACAAAAAACAATACAGAAAATGTCTTAAAAAAAGTCATCCTATCCCTAAATTCAATGACATGATAAATACGTTTTTACGCTGAAAGCTTTATAAAACTATAATAACTAGCGGCATTTATTTGATTAAATACAGAACTCCTATTTGAAAAAATTAACAATATTTATTTTGCTTCATAAAATTTATAAAAATTTTAGGAGAATTTCAGCATTCAAAAAAAAGAACAATCAATTACCAGAATATGGTGAAATGCAACCCATTTCTGGCTCTATGAGAACAAAAATAGTTCAGTAATTATTATCGAAGCGCTTTGCTAATGATTTTTGCAATAATACCAATAAAATACAGTTTCATAATATGAGATAAAATATGATGCGGCAAAGTTTGGTAATTTTATCATGATACTTAGGAGCATGGTAAAAAAACCTTTTCGGTAAAATTTACTTTTCAGTTTTGTATATTTTATTGAGTGTCTGGTAATAATGAGCTATAATTTTCAAAAGCCAGAATTTTCAATAAACCGCATCTATATGAGCATTTATATTCTGGAACCGTATATTCTGGTTTTATTAACCGAAATTATTGTTTTGTTTTACAAGAAATTCCATTAACATACACTAAAATAAATCTATTAGAAATTTTATTAATAGAAATGATGAATATGTTCCTACAGTGAAAGCTTTTTGAAAACCTAACCACTACTATCATTTAATAAATAAAATATCTGTGAGTTAAAGATAAACAATATTAGTTTTGATTAGTAAAATGTTAAAATATTTTATCTTACCTCTAGAATAAACACGATGATCTGATATACATTTTACAATTAAAGTTTTAGGAAAATATATGAACTTCTGCCATTAAAATAATGTACAAAATTTCCATTAGTTAAAAGAAACANTTTATTAATAGAAATGATGAATATGTTCCTACAGTGAAAGCTTTTTGAAAACCTAACCACTACTATCATTTAATAAATAAAATATCTGTGAGTTAAAGATAAACAATATTAGTTTTGATTAGTAAAATGTTAAAATATTTTATCTTACCTCTAGAATGAACACGATGAGCTGATATACATTTTACAGTGAAAGTTTTAAAAAAATATATGAACTTCTGCCATTTAACAAATAATGTACAAAATTTCCATTTGTTAAATAAACAATATTAAATTTAATATTAAATTTTATCATATTATTGAATTTTATTATTTTTTATTATTACATTTTATTATATTCTAAAGAATACGAAAATTTTTGAACATTATATGAAGTGTTAAAATTATTTCAACTTTTATCGAGAATAGATATTACGAATACGGTTTTACTTCGAAATTCTTGCGAAGATAAAACATCTACTGACATTGAGTAAATATAGAGTAGCATTTCCGCAAAAAATTTCTAATATTTATTATGATACTGAAAATGTTAAAAAAATTCACCTTATCTCGAGAAGAGATTGTCTTAGAGACGCTTTAAATACAATCTGTTTAAATAAGCAGGAACTAAGTTTAACCAGGTTGTGAGCACTGTATACATTACTTTTCAAGTGTTTTCGCAGTCAAAAACTTGACATTTCGAAAAATAAAGACGTAAAATCAGTCTCAATCGTAAGAATAGTTTATGTTTATGTAATTTATTCTAAAGAAATGTTACGATGAAAATCTAAGAAATGTTACTGTGAAACTACGAAATATTGTATTTAATTTTGGTTGCAAAACTATTTTAAAAAGGAAATTTGTTTGCATATTTTTCATTTTCCCCATAAAGAATTTTAATATGTTTTTTGCTTGTTAAATGGTGTTATTTAATTAAATTTAAAAACCTTGATGAATTGATTAAAATATATACTTTTTGTGAATTATCTTCATTATTCTTTCTAAATAGTAAATTTAATTGTATTGATTTATAAAATAACATAACATTTTATAAATTACAATCTTTAAATAGATATAAAAAAAAATATACTATTATTTTTGTCAGATCTAACACAAAAAGCTTAAAGTACATTACTTTCAAAAGACGTGGGTAGTTTTTGTTACTGGTTAGAAGTTTATGTCGTAAATGATGCGCCATATTTTTTTTCCCTTTCAAATCTAAAACATTCTTGTTTTTAGTCTATTTTAAGAATGAAACTTTAATTGTTTCTTTTTTTATAACCAGTGGAACATGGACGGAATAAAAAAATTCGTAAACAGTTATTGAATCTCTATTTATTAACATTCTGCAATCATCCACAAAACTAAATCGTTTATATCAAGACAATTAAATTGATATTTGTTTTTTCTTAATTCTTATTTGTTACCCTTCCCTATGATTTTATGTTATTAGATTAAGTAAACACATTCTTAGAAGTTCAAGTCATGAAAATAAAGAATTAATTATTTTCAATAGCTTTGCACTGGCTGATCAAGTTTTAGAATCTACAGATGATTCTGCATAGAGTAAAAATTTCTGGTTAAAAAACAGTATTGTTAATATTTCTCGCAAAAAAATTTAAGAAAAAAAAACATAAATCAAACATAATTTTGTTAAATAAAACTAAAATATATACTGTATTAAAACCATTCATCTGGAGATTTCTCAATTCATATGGTAACGGTTTACCAGAAACTACGGTTTACGAAATTTTAGTTCTTATTACCATACATTTAGTCAAAAATACAAATTTAAAAACCGAATTTAACTTAATAATGGTTTATATGCCTTGCTCTAAGGTTTCATGATAAAAATACCAAATTGGTTATATTTTCCAAATTTCATCTCACAACATTAAATCTTATTTTACTCTTAATTTTACTACAAATCATAAGCGAATAGTTTTTAAAAAAATTACCGCGCTTTTTAGTGTTTCCGAAGAGAATTAAACTTTATCTGGTAGTTTTGTCCAACTCTTTTACAAGTGTAAGTGATATTGTTTTGAACAAATTCATTTGTTTTAAAAATGATATAATTTAATTAATTTGAAAACAAGCACGTTACTTCTATCATATTATTATTAAAAATATTACGTGTATTTTAATCGAGCTTATATCTCCTCTAATTTTAAAGAAATTTTATTCATTTTTATATTGATTTTAAAATGTGATGCAAGAAATCCCATAATAAATAATTTTTGTATAACTATAATAAATTTATATAAACCACCGACTTTTCATCTGCTTTCTTTAAAAATGTTAAAAGAAGTTCTTGCAACACATTTTAAGATAAACTTCATATAAAATTATCAGTATGTCTGAAAAAATGATCGAGATTACTTAAACTCGATTTTTATAAGTCACACGCAACATTTTATTTATTACTTCTTCAAACGTCACCCATAGAAAAGTTGGTGTTTTTTAAACGTTTTTCTTTTAATCATTTAATTTCATACCTTTTTGTCTTAGGATTCTTAAATTTCGACAGAAAAATGCATCTCATTTTTTCCCAAGCAATACGCTTTAAAAATTCAACTATAAGCAAAATAAATATGTGGTATCAGATACCTTTAAGAATACTAATTCGGTGACGTAATATCGATCAACATGTCATTCACGTTGATGACTGAACTTTTAAATATACATTAAACATTAAAAAAATGTGTGATAAAATATTTAAGAGACAATTGGCAATTTTATTCATAACAATGGCTAATGCAAAAATCATTTTTTTAAACATATCTCCCAAATGCAGTGATTAAAATATTTTAACAAGTTTTTGAATCGGAGGCTAAATTTTTTCCTTGTAATCAGTGTGTGAATTTTAGCACTATACTGTTTATGGTTTTAGGGTTATAACAAATTAAAAAAAAATAAATGTTGAAGCGAAAAATCTACAACAATATGCATAGGCATAAAACACAAAGCTCTTGCTGAATTTCATCAGGAATTGTTAAAAAGATTTCAAATTTTGATTTACCATTAATTATATTTGGCTTAAAAATATCCATATAAACTATTCTTGTATCGAACAAAAAACAATTAAACAAGTCTGTAAATTTTGTCTTCTTAAGAAGAGATCAATTTTTGATCTGAGAATTTTTATTTGGTCAAAAAGACTTGAATTGACGAAGGAAATGATTGAAATTCTTATTTGACTCCTGCACATGAGACTCAGGTACTCTGGTTAGTTGGAAATCGGCATAAATTTTTATTGATTATAAATTCTCTATGGCAGTAAAATGATGATAAATTACTTTTGCAGAAAATAGCAATCAGAAAATAATTGAAAGTTACATTCTCATCAGTTTGAAAACTATAATTGCGCTTTGTTAATAAACCCATACTTAGATATTTTGGTCGGCAGTGAACGACACTTTAGAAAAATATTGCACGAGTTTGTTTTATATTTTATTATTCTAATCAACCATAACTAAAATACATATTTATATTTTCACAATCTGAAAGACAATTCATACCTCTTGAAACGATTCCAATTAACTTAAATCAGTGAGGTTTGCTGGCGCTTAAAGCTAATATTAGGCTAATAAAGGTAATAATGGACGTTTTTAAAATTTTCATTCAGACATTTGAGCAAAAGTAAAAAACAATGGAACAGTCATATCTTGCCTCATTTATTTAAAAGTTTTGAAACAAAGTTTTAAGTAAAGAAAAAAATTCTAAAAAATTGAGAAAACTAGAGTGGAGCTATCATATTTTCTAGATTTTCTTTTAATTTCGAAAAATTGGTTTTGGAAAATAGGTTTCTTTCCATCTTAAGCTTATAAATCTAAAGTAAAAATATTATAATAATTTTTTAGCATTTAATAGTTCGTCGAAGACAACTGAAGTCCAAATGATAGCGTAATTCTATTAGTTGAAATAAGGATTACTTAAAACCAAGTTTATGGTTTCTTGAACCCTCGCGAAAAAAAAAAGTCTTTTCTTGTTTCAGATTTGTTGTAAAGAATGGGATTATTTCTAGTTTTTTAAAAATGAAAATTAAATAGGTTGGTTTCCGATATTTAAAATTAATAAAATTGTAAAAAAAATGGTTTCTTGGTGCAAAAAGAACGAAGAACGTATTACCCCTGACTTCATTATTTATTCCAAAAACTCAAGTCTGGGTTACCATTCTTGACACACAACACCCTCAAGTTCCCGAGTTGAGGATACAGTTGTGAAAAAAAGGATCTTAATTGAAAAGTAAGAGAAATTCATGGTAGTACAGCGTTGTATAATTCTTGCTTAAATATACAGGAAGGAAAGCATTCGTATTACATCAGCATACCCGCATGAGAAAGAATTGCTCAATTGCTCAATCAACAGCTTTTTGTTTCTACTGATGCATCAAAAAATTGAAACAATCAGATTCGAAGTTGGACTTTGGTTCTGCTTTGCTTTATGAATATACCAACGCGTGAAAGGAAATTCATCGATTTTATTTGCTTTATGTTCGACTTTATAACAACGTACATACAAACCTTTTATATCATAGAGATAATAATTTTTGTAAGAATATTTTGAAGTAATATTTTACTTCAGATTTGAAAGGAAACTTCTTCTTCAGGTTCGATCGATTTAAATAAACATTTTCCACAAAAAAAAAATCTATGACTAATACAATTGAATGGAGGTTATTATTTTTGAATATTTTTCTCATTAAGTTGCTATCTTTGAATTAATTTAGATGAGTCACTTGGTATTTGAAAATTAAATTAATTTTAGCAATTATAGCTGCATCATCAAATTTAATCAGGGATACTCATGTTAACAGTTCTCTTATATAGTTTACCACTTTATGTCAGAATTTTGTTCCCTTACGTATTTCTTATTCATACAGTTGATCATAATTTTTGAGACAGCTTTAAAAATCACTTGTCATATGTTTCTCAAGATCATTATAAAAGTCATACCTAAGAGTCGAGAATTAAAATTGATTTCCTTATTTCTTGAATTTTTAATTTTTCATGCTTCATTAAATATATAATATAAAACAGTGCAAAAGACAGTAGTCAATACCTATGTTTTGGGACAAGGAGCTGGAATAAATGTTATTATTTTTTACCCATTGGAAAATTGGGTACCTTCCATTATTATCATGGCCACACACTATATATATATATATATATATATATATATATATATATATATATNTTCATCCTTTCAGTGGGTCGATAAATGAGTCCCAGGCATACTTGGGATCTAAACACTGGGGGTTTCGCGTTCGGCTGACCACCTTACCGGAACATCTGCTTCTGCACCCTAAATGAGAAGAAAACTGAGATGGGCTCAATAGGCCTTGGCCCTGTAAGGGCTGTCGCGCCACTGAGTTTTGTTTATGTAATATTATAAAAAAGCAGGCGATAATTTTGGATTTTTTTGGAGATAGTTGTTTTCCAAACCTTAGTTTTCTCTATTTAATTTTAACATTGTTTATTTCTAATGTTTTTACATAATATTAATTTAAAGTATCTTCATGTTTTTTTTATAATTAACTTACTCATAACTACTGTCTCGGCAGTGATTTTATATAATCATAGGAATAGTTGAAGAAGAAAAAGTGAATTTCAAGAAGCGTTTACTGACTTAAATTGAAAACCAGTCCAGCCAATCAGAAGATAAGAGAACAAATATCAATTTATGCAGTTTTTGTAACTCATGAAAAGCGACGGTTAAAAAAAAAATTTTTTTGACCAATGGGAAACCAGTAATCTGAAAAATGAGATAGTATTTCTCTCTCCTTTCCTCTATTTCATAATACTCTTTCTCCTTAATTTTCCTAATAACTTTGAAACTTTTTGAAAAAACAAGTACACGTTGTGAAATTTTTATATCCCTGTATTAAGAAGTTTTCTTTAGCAAATCGTTATTTTTAACAATTTAATTAAGGCTTTACCATCATACGAAATTACACATTTGAATAAACAATATGCTTTTTTTATAATTGTTGTAAACTCATAAAAATATGCAAATATTGATTCAAACTTTAAAATCTCATCTACATGGAAATATAGTTGTCAATTACTGATATTTTTAAAAGAATAATAACATTTTTTTAACATTCTTAAGTAAGATCATAATGGAAAAATAGGAGGTTCGATCAATTTTATTTCTTTTTGGTTTAATTTTGTTTATCTGGACAGTACATAGAAAAGAAATATTTTGTTTTATATTTTGATAAAGAAACCAAAATTTTATACATCTGTTTTATTTTCACTTTCTTTTTAGTGACAAACTTTAGATTTATTGAAAATTTAGGTAGGTTTACCTGGTAAGGTTTTTGATTGCAAATACTGTCAAAGAGAAAATTAAAGAGATGAGAAAGATGAGGAAACGAAAGAAAAATAATATTAAGAAGACCAATAAATAAACTCAAAAGCGAATTATAGAGAAAACTCAAGTAATTTAGTATGCCATTAGAAACTGAGTTGATTAAACAAATTTTGAGCAAATTTGTTATTTATCAGCTGTAAGTAAATATTTGGAATTTCTTTGCACATAACTATTGCTTGTATTATTTCTTTATCTGATCATTGTTGCGTAATTTTAAACAACTCCAGTTTATCAAATTTTTCTCCTTTTAGTCAAATGACTCTCAAGTACCTTGATTTTACACTCTTGGAAAACAATTTATAAAAGGGTAAATGGTAGTTAAAGTTAAATAAC
Source organism: Parasteatoda tepidariorum (assembly GCF_043381705.1). Lineage (NCBI taxonomy): Eukaryota > Metazoa > Arthropoda > Arachnida > Araneae > Theridiidae > Parasteatoda > Parasteatoda tepidariorum. The sequence goes on along the minus strand of NC_092205.1, from coordinate 30,008,956 downwards.
AATAAGTTTGTAAATTAAGTAAAGACGAATGCTATAAGCACTTCAGAAAAATATTTTGAGTCATACCACCCTTAATTTACCGACATATTTAATATATGTATAAGTTAAAAATGTACAGATAACATGGAAAATAATGAAGTTTAAGGAAAAGAGAAGAGGGAAAATTATTAACATAAAATAGTTTTAAAAATATTTAAAAAATAAAATGAATATACATTAAAATGACGGAAATCAAAAAATGAAAAGATATAAACTCTACATTAACTCCCACGATTTTATCTGCAAAAAAAGTGCTTTCTAATATTGTATTAACGTAGCCAAAACAAAACATATCAATAAAGTGAGAGACACTCAAAAAATTGAATTAAAATAAAACACATTAAGTAAAAATTTATCACGCAAAAATCAGAAGAAAATAATGCAGAGAGAAAACAGAACAAAACACAAAACGAAATCTATGAAGTGAGTAGCGAATTCAAATGAACTTACTTATAACCGGAATCTTTCAAGAATGAATTAAAAATTTTTCGAAATGAGATTGCTAAGTTACAAAACACAGAAACAGAAGCGCAAATGGATTTAAAAGAGTAAATAGAAGAATTTTGTGTTATGGCGCGTTCTTGCGGCAGTACTGAAGCGTGTTTGATTTTATTAAACAAGGATTTTCCCGAAAATGGATGTGCAGAAGGTAATAATCCTATACTGGGTAATTAAAAAAATTATAATTAATAAGGTTGATATTTAATTATGCAATTTTAATGATATAAGAAAATCAACATTTATTTGAAAAAGGAGAAGAAGACACATAATTTGCCAGTTTAACCGAAGTGGATTTGTACATGGCAAAAATATAAGTTAACAAAGACGTTTTTAGTCAATTTATTAATATTAACATACAATTAACTCTTTGATTTCATGTAGAATTTAATTACTTTAGTTTGATATCCATTGTTTATAATCGACGTGGATATAATCGTGTGAGTTGATGAAGAGATTATAAGATGAAGAAATTTCCTTCTTTTTAATATGTTTTTTTTAAATTTTA